>NC_057801.1:341016354-341316354 GCF_018294505.1 Triticum aestivum
GGTGGGGCGGAGTAGAGGACGGGCGGCGGGGCGGCACGGAGCAGGGGAGGGAGTGGTCGTCGGCGGGGCGGCTCGGGGAGGGAAAAGCTAGGGTTCGTCGGGGAGAGGGGAGGGGAATGGGGAAATTTTGGGAGGGGAGGGAAGGGGATCCCGCGTGTTAGTGGGAGAGGGAGTGGTGGGACCCGCCTGGTAGTGGGAAAGGGAGTGGAGGGAGTGGAGGGAAATTTTGGGAGAGGAAATTTTGGTGGAGGGAAAATTTTGGTGTGGGAGGGAAATTCTTTTGGGTTTGTGGGTAAAAAAAAGGTTTTTTTGCAAACTTTGTAGAAATCATGGTTAAAATCATACCGAGTAGCTCAAGAAAACGCCAGTATTGCAAGTTTAGTATTTTTGCTAGTTGGTAGGACACATTTGATGATGTGACGCGGAGGTCTCCCATTTTTTTGTTTTTTTGTTCAATTTTTTACGGTGTTTTAAAAAAACTGGCCGATTTCGTCGCGGCGGCCGTCCGTGGCTAGGGTTTGAGCCGTGCAAATTGGTTGTCGACTCTGTGATGAAATGCCTACCTGTGAAGCTAAAAATGATTTTTAGTGAAAATAACGGGCAAGCCATGGAAGACCTGCAGTTCAAATTCCAGCCGGTTCCAACTAAATCGGCCGAAGGTGGTCTGAATTTCTGGGAGTAGCTACGAGGGTCGGAAATGCATGTTTTTTTGCGACCGTCTGTAAAATAGGGTCTACTTTGAGATAGACATGGAATGGCGCCGTTTGGGGTGACCCTTCTTGTAGCCGCTCCACGAAAAATGCATGTCTTTAACATTAAAAAAATGAAAAACGGTTTTTTTTGTTAAACAAATTGGAACCTCGCTTTGGCAACATTTTTTGCCATCACAAGACGGAGGCATGCGCCAAATTTGGGCATATTATCAAAAATTATTCAACGGATGCGGCAATATCATTGCTAGTTTGGCTTGAAAGCAATGAATCTTCGTTCATGGTAGGTTGTTTTTGACAACACTTTTTCAAGAAAATGCCGGTATTGCAAGTTTAGTATTTTTGCTAGTTGGTAGGCCACATTTAATGATGTGACGCAGAGGCCTCCCATTTTTTCGATATTTTTTGAATTTTTACGGTGTTTTCAAAAAACGGTCGATTTCGTCGCGACGACCGTCCGTGGCTAGGGTTTGAGCCATGCAAATCTGTTGTCGATTCTGTGATTGAATGCCTACCTGTGAAGCTAAAAATGATTTTTAGTGAAAATAACGGGCAAGCCATGGAGGACCCGCAGTTCAAATTCCAGCCGTTTCGAAGTGAATCGGCCGAAGGTGTTCTGAATTGTCGGGAGTAGCTACGATGGTCGGAAATGCAAGCTTTTTGGCGACCGTCCATGAAATAGGGTCTACTTTGAGATAGACATGGACTGGCGCCGTTTGGGGTGACCCTCCTTGTAGCCGCTTCACGAAAAATGCATGTCTTTAGCATTCAAAAAAATGAAAAACTGTTTTTTTTGTTAAACAAGTTGGAACCTCGCTTTGGCAAATTGTTTGCCATCACAAGACGGAGGCATGCGCCAAATTTGGGCATATTATGAAAAACTATTCAATGGATGCGGCCATATCATTGCTAGTTTGGCTTGAAAGCCATGAATTTCCGTTCATGGTAGGTCGTTTTTGAGAACTCTTTTTCAAGAAAACACCGGTATTGCAAGTTTAGTATTTTCACTAGTTGGTAGGCCGCATTTGATGATGTGACACGGAGGTCTCCCATTTTTTTGATTTTTTTTGAATTTTTTACGATGTTTTCAAAAACCGACCGATTTCATCGCGGCGGCCGTCCGTGGCTAGGGTTTGAGCCGTGCAAATCTGTTGTCGATTCTGTGATGAAATGCCTACCTGTGAAGCTAAAAATGATTTTTAGTGAAAATAACCGGCAAGCCATGGAGGACCCGCAGTTCAAATTCTAGCCAGTTTGAGCTGAATCGGCCGAAGGTGGTCTGAATTGCCGGGAGTAGCTACGAGGGTCGTAAATGCATGCTTTTTGGCGACCATCCGTAAAATAAGGTCTACTTTGAGATAGACATGGAATGGCGCCATTTGGGGTGACCCTCCTTGTAGCCACTTCACAAAAAACGCATGTCTTTAGCATTCAAAAAATGAAAAACAATTTTTGTTTTTGTTAAACAAGTTGGAACCTCGCTTTGGCAACATTTTTTGCCATCACAATACGGAGGCATGCGCCAAATTTGGGCATATTATCAAAAACTATTCAACGAATGTGGCCATATCATTGCTAGTTTGGCTTGACAGCCATGAATCTTTGTTCATGGTAGGTCGTTTTTTAGAACACTTTTTCAAGAAAACGTCGGTATTGCAAGTTTAGTATTTTTGCTAGTCGGTACGCCACATTTGATGATGTGACGCGGAGGTCTCCCATTTTTTATGTTTTTTGAATTTTTTACGATGTTTTCAAAAACCGGTCGATTTCGTCGCGGCGGCCGTCCGTGGATAGGGTTTGAGCCGTACAAATCTGTTGTCGATTCTGTGATGAAATGCCTACCTGTGAAGCTAAAAATGATTTTTAGTGAAAATAACGCGCAAGCCATGGAGGACCCGCAGTTCAAATTCCAGCCGGTTCCATCTGAATCGGCCGAAGGTGGTCTGAATTGTCGGGAGTAGCTACAAGGGTAAAAAATGCATGCTTTTTGGCGACCGTCCGTAAAATAGGGTCTACTTTGAGATAGACATGGAATGGCGCCGTTTGGGGTGACCCTCCTTGTAGCCGCCTCACGAAAAACGCTTGTCTTTAGTATTCAAAAAATGAAAAACAATTGTTTTTTGTTAAACAAATTGGAACCTCGCTTTGGCAATATTGTTTGCCATCACAAGACGGAGGCATGCGCCAAATTTGGGCATATTATAAAAAAATATTCAACGGATGCGGCCATATCATTGCTAGTTTGGCTTGAAAGCAATGAATCTTCGATCGTGGTAGGTCGTTTTTGAAAACACTTTTTCAAGAAAATGCCGGTATTGCAAGTTTAGTATTTTTGCTAGTTGGTAGGCCACATTTGATGATGTGATGCAGAGGTCTCCCATTTTTTTTGAATTTTTTACGGTGTTTTCAAAAACCGGCCGATTTTGTCGCGACGGCCGTCCGTGGATAGGGTTTGAGCCGTGCGAATCTATTGTCGATTATGTGATGAAATGCCTAACTGTGAAGCTAAAAATGATTTTTAGTGAAAATAATAAGTAATCCAGGGAGGACCCGTAGTTCAAATTCCAGCCGGTTCCAGCTGAATCGGCCGAAGGTGTTCTGAATTGCCAGGAGTAGCTACGAGGGTCGGAAATGCATGCTTTTTGGCGACAATCCACAAAATAGGGTCCACTTTGAGATAGACATGGAATGGCGCCGTTTGGGGTGACCCTCCTTGTAGCCGCTTCACGAAAAACGCATGTCTTTAGCATTCAAAAGAATGAAAAACAGTTTATTTTTTATAAACAAGTTGGAACCTCACTTTGGCAAATTGTTTGCCATCACAAGACAGAGGCATGCGCGAAATTTGGGCATATTATCAAAAACTATTCAACGGATGCGGCCATATCATTGCTAGTTTGGCTTGAAAGCCATGAATTTTCGTTCATGGTAGGTCGTTTTTGAGAACAGTTTTTCAATAAAACACCGGTATTGCAAGTTTAGTATTTTTTCTAGTTGGTAGGCCGCATTTGATGATGTGACGCGGAGGTCTCCCATTTTTTTGAATTTTTTTTTAATTTTTTACGGTGTTTTCAAAAACTGGCCGATTTCGTCGCGGCGGCCGTCCGTGGCTAGGGTTTGAGCCGTGCAAATCTGTTGTCTATTCTGTGATGAAATCCCTACCTCTGAAGCTAAAAACGATTTTTAGTGAAAATAACCGGCAAGTCATGGAGGATCCGCAGTTCAAATTCCAGCCGGTTCCAGCTGAATCGGCCGAAGGTGGTCCGAATTGCCGGGAGTAGCTACGAGGGTCGGAAATGCATGCTTTTTGGCGACCGTCCGTAAAATAAGGTCTACTTTGAGATAGACATGGAATGGCGCCGTTTGGGGTGACCCTCCTTGTAGCCGCTTCACGAAAAACGCATGTCTTTAGCATTGAAAAAATGAAAAAATAGTTTGTTTTGGTTAAACAAGTTGGAACCTCGCTTTGGCAACATTGTTTGCCATCACAAGACGGAGGCATGCGCCAAATTTAGGCATATTATCAAAAACTATTCAACGGATGCGGCCATATCATTGCTAGTTTAGCTTGAAAGCCATGAATCTTTGTTCATGGTAGGTCATTTTTTAGAACACTTTTACAAGAAAACGCCGGTATTGCAAGTTTAGTATTTTTGCTAGTTGGTAGGCCGCATTTGATGATGTGACGCGGAGGTCTCCCTTTTTTTGAATTTTTTACGGTGTTTTAAAAAACCGACCGATTTCGTCGCGGCGGCCGTCCGTGGCTAGGGTTTGAGCCATGCAAATCTGTTGTCGATTCTGTGATGAAATGCCTACCTGTGAAGCTAAAAATGATTTTTAGTGAAAATAACCAGCAAGCCATGGAGGACCCACAGTTCAAATTCCTGCCGGTTCGAGCTGAATCGGCCGAAGGTGGTCTCAATTGCCGGGAGTAGCTACAAGGGTTGGAAATGCATGCTTTTTGGCGACCATCCGTAAATTAACGACTACTTTGAGATAGACATGGAATGACGCCGTTTGGGGTGACCGTCCTTGTAGCCGCTTCACTACAAACGCATGTCTTTAGCATTCAAAAAATGAAAAACAGTTTTTTTATTAAACAAGTTGGAGCCTCACTTTGGCAACATTGTTTGCCATCACAAGACGGAGGCATGCTCCAAATTTGGGCATATTATCAAAGACTATTCAACGGATGCGTCCATATCATTGCTAGTTTGGCTTGAAAGCCATGAATCTTTGGTCATGGTAGGTCGTTTTTTAGAACACTTTTTCAAAAAAATGCCGGTATTGCAAGTTTAGTATTTTTGCTAGTTGGTAGGCCACATTTGATGATGTGACGCGGAGGTCTCCCATTTTTTTGATTTTTGAACTTTTTTTTACGGTGTTTTCAAAAACCGGCCGATTTCGTCGCGGCGGCCGTCCGTGGCTAGGGTTTGAGCCGTGCAAATCTGTTGTCGATTGTGTGATGAAATGCCTACCTGTGAAGCTAAAAATGATTTTTAGTGAAAATAACGGGCAAGCCATGGAAGACCCGCAGTTCAAATTCCAGCCGGTTCCAGCTGAATCGGCCGAAGGTGTTCTGAATTGCCGGGAGTAGCTATGTGGGTCGGAAATGCATGCTTTTTGGCAACTATCCGTAAAATAGGGTCTACTTTGAGATAGACATGGAATGGCGCCATTTGGGGTGACCCTCCTTGTAGCAGCTTCACGAAAAACGCTTGTCTTTAGTATTCAAAAAATGAAAAACAGTTGTTTTTTGTTAAACAAATTGGAACCTCGCTTTGGCAACATTGTTTGCCATCACAAGACGGAGGCATGCGCCAAATTTTGGCATATTATAAAAAATTATTCAACGGATGCGGCCACATCATTGCTAGTTTGGCTTGAAAGCCGTGGATTTTCGTTCATGGTAGATCGTTTTTGAGAACACTTTTTCAAGAAAATGCCAGTATTACAAGTTTAGTAGTTTTGCTAGTTGGTAGGCCACATTTGATGATGTGACACGGAGGTCCCCATTTTTTTAGAATTTCTTTGAATTTTTTACGGTGTTTCCAAAAACCGTCCGATTTTGTCGCGGCGGCCGTCCGAGGCTGGGGTTTGAGCCATGCAAATCTGTTGTCGATTCTGTGATGAAATGCCTACCTGTGAAGCTAAAAATGATTTTTAGTGAAAATAACCGGCAAGCCATGGAGGACCCGCAGTTCAAATTCCAGCCAGTTCGAGCTGAATCTGCCGAAGGTGGTCTGAATTGCCAGGCGTAGCTACGAGGGTCGGAAATGCATGCTTTTTGGCGACCATCCGTAAAATAAGGTCTACTTTGAGATAGACATGGAATGGCGCCATTTGGGCTGACCGTCCTTGTAGCCGCTTCACGAAAAATGCATGTCTTTAGCATTCAAAAAATGAAAAACAGTTTTTTATTAAACAAGTTGGAGCCTCGCTTTGGCAACATTGTTTGCCATCACAAGACGGAGGCATGCGCCAAATTTGGGCATATTATCAAAAACTATTCAACGGATGCGGCCATATCATTGCTAGTTTGGCTTGAAAGCCATGAATCTTTGTTCATGGTAGGTCGTTTTTTAGAACACTTTTTCAAGAAAACGTCGGTATTGCAAGTTTAGTATTTTTGCTAGTTGGTAGGCCAGATTTGATGATGTGACGCGGAGGTCTCCCATTTTTGTGAATTTTTTACGGTGTTTTCAAAAACTGGCCGATTTCGTCGCGGCGGCCGTCCGTGGCTAGGGTTTGAGCCGTGCAAATCTGTTGTCGATTCTGTGATGAAATGCCTACCTGTGAAGCTAAAAATGATTTTTAGTGAAAATAACGGGCAAGCCATGGAGGACCCGCAGTTCAAATTCCAGCCGGTTCCAGCTAAATCGGCCGAAGGTGCTCTGAATTGCCGGGAGTAGCTACGAGGGTCGGAAATGCATGCTTTTTGGCGACCGTCCATAAAATGGGGTCTACTTTGAGATAGACATGGAATGGCACCATTTGGGGTGACCCTCCTTGTAGCCGCTTCACGAACAACACATGTCTTTAGCATTCAAAAAATGAAAAACAGTTTTTTTTGGTTAAACAAGTTGGAACCTCGCTTTGGCAACATTGTTTGCCGTTACAAGACGGAGGCATGTGCCAAATGTGGGTATATTATCGAAAACTATTCAACGGATGCGGCCAGATCATTGCTAGTTTGGCTTGAAAGCCATGGAACCTTGCTTGTCTTTAGCATTCAAAAAATGAAAAACGGTTATTTTCTGTTAAACAAATTGGAACCTTGCTTTGGCAACATTGTTTGCCATCACAAGACGGAGGCATGCGCCAAATTTGGGCATATTATAAAAAATTATTCAACGGATGCGGCCATATCAGTGGTAGTTTGGCTTGAAAGTAATGAATCTTCGTACATGGTAGGTCCTTTTTGGAAACACTTCTTCAAGAAAACGCCATTATTGCAAGTTCAGTATTGTTGCTAGTTGGTAGGCCACATTTGAAGATGTGACGCAGAGGTCTCCCATTTTTTTGAATTTTTTACGGTGTTTTCAAAAACCGGCCGATTTCGTCGGGACGGCCGTCCGTGGATAGGGTTTGAGCCGTGCGAATCTGTTGTCGATTCTGTGATGAAACGCCTACTATGAAGCTAAAAATGAATTTTAGTGAAAATGACGGGCAAGCCATGGAGGACCCGCAGTTCAAATTCCAGCCGGTTCCAACTAAATCGGCCGAAGTTGGTCTGAATTGCCGGGAGTAGCTACGAGGGTCGGAAATGCATGCTTTTTGGCGACCGTCCATAAAATAGGGTCTACTTTGAGATAGACATGGAATGGCGCCGTTTGGGGTGACCCTCCTTGTAGCCGCTTCACGAAAAACGCTTGTCTTTGGAATTCAAAAAATGAAAAACGGTTATTTTTTGTTAAACAAAATGGAACCTCGCTTTGGCAACATTGTTTTCCATCACAAGACGGAGGCATGCGCCAAATTTGGGCATATTATAAAAAATTATTCAACGGATGCGGCCATATCATTGCTAGTTTGGCTTGAAAGCAATGAATCTTCATTCATGGTAGGTCCTTTTCGGAAACACTTTTTCAAGCAAACGCCGGTATTGCAAGTGTAGTATTTTTGCTAGTTGGTAGGCCACATTTGATGATGTGACGCAGAGGTCTCCCATTTTTTTGAATTTTTTATGGTGTTTTCAAAAACCGGCCGATTTCGTCGCGATGGCCGTCCGTGGATAGGGTTTGAGCCGTGCGAATCTGTTGTCATGAAATGCCTACCTATGAAGCTAAAAATGAATTTTAGTGAAAATAACGGGCAAGCCATGGAGGACCCGCAGTTCAAATTCCAGCCGGTTCCAGCTGAATCGGCCGAAGGTGTTCTGAATTGCCGGGAGTTGCTACGAGGGTCGGAAATGCATGCTTTTTGGCGACCGTCCATAAAATAGGGTCTACTTTGAGATAGACATGGAATGGCACCATTTTGGGTGACCCTCCTTGTAGCCGCTTCACGAAAAACGCGTGTCTTTAGCATTCAAAAAATGAAAAACATTTTTTTGTTAAACAAGTTGGAACCTCGGTTTGGCAAATTGTTTGCCATCACAAGACGAAGGCATGCGCCAAATTTGGGCATATTATCAAAAACTATTCAACGGATGCGGCCATATCATTGGTAGTTTGGTTTGAAAGCCGTGAATTTTCGTTCATGGTAGGTCGTTTTTGAGAACAATTTTTCAATAAAACGCCGTTATTGCAAGTTAAGTATTTTTGCTAGTTGGTAGGCCGCATTAGATGATGTTATGCGGAGGTCTCCCATTTTTTTTTTGAATTTTTTACGGTGTTTTCAAAAACCGACCGATTTCATCGCGGCGGCTGCCCGTGGCTAGGGTTTGAGCCGTGCAAATCTGTTGTCGATTCTGTGATGAAATGCCTACCTGTGAAGCTAAAAATGATTTTTAGCGAAAATAACCCGTAGTTCATATTCCAGCCGGTTCGAGCTGAATCGGCCGAAGGTGGTCTGAATTGCCGGGAGTAGCTACTAGGGTCGGAAATGCATGCTTTTTGGCGACCATTCGTAAAATAAGGTCTACTTTGAGATAGACATGGAATGGCTCCGTTTGGGGTGACCCTCCTTGTAGCCGCTTCACGAAAAACGCATGTCTTTACCATTCAAAAAATGAAAAACAGTTTTTGTTTTTGTTAAACAAGTTGGAACCTCGCTTTGGCAACAATGTTTGCCATCACAAGAAGGAGGCATGCACCAAATTTGGGCATATTATCAAAAACTATTCAACGGATGCGGCCATATCATTGCTAGTTTGGCTTGAAAGCCATGAATCCTTGTTCGTGGTAGGTCGTTTTTTAGAACACTTTTTCAAGAAAACGCCGGTATTGCAAGTTTAGTATGTTTGCTAGTTGGTAGGCCACATTTGATGATGTGATGCGGAGGTCTCCCATTTTATTGTTTTTTTTTAATTTTTTAAGGTGTTTTCAAAAACCGGCCTATTTCGTCGCGGCGGCCGTCCGTGGATAGGGTTTGAGCTGTGCAAATCTGTTGTCGATTCTATGATGAAATGCCTACCTGTGAAGCTAAAAATGATTTTTATTGAAAATAACGGGCAAGCCACGGAGGACCCGCAGTTCAAATTCCAGCCGGTTCCAGCTGAATCGGCCGAAGGTGGTCTGAATTGCCGGGAGTAGCTACGAGGGTCGGAAATGCATGCTTTTTGGCGACCGTCCGTAAAATAGGGTCTACTTTGAGATAGACATGGAATGGCGCCGTTTGGGGTGACCCTCCTTGTAGCCGCTTCACGAAAAACGCTTGTCTTTAGTATTCAAAAAATGAAAAACAGTTGTTTTTTGTTAAACAAATTGGAACCTCGCTTTGGCAACATTGTTTGCCATCACAAGACGGAGGCATGCGCCAAATTTGGGCATATTATAAAAAATTATTCAATGGATGCGGCCATATCATTGCTAGTTTCGCTTGAAAGCCATGGATTTTCATTCATGGTAGATCGTTTTTTAGAACACTTTTTCAAGAAAACGCCGGTATTACAAGTTTAGTAGTTTTGCTAGTTGGTAGGCCACATTTGATGATGTGACGCGGAGGTCTCCCACTTTTTTTTGAATTTCTTTGAATTTTTTACGGTGTTTCCAAAAACCGTCCGATTTCGTTGCGGCGGCCGTCCGTGGCTAGGGTTTGAGCCGTGCAAATCTGTTGTCGATTCTGTGATGAAATGCCTACCTGTGAAGCTAAAAATGATTTTTAGTGAAAATAACGGGCAAGCCACGGAGGACCCGCAGTTCAAATTCCAGTCGGTTCGAGCTGAATCGGCCGAAGGTGTTCTAAATTGCCAGGAGTAGCTACGAGGGTCGGAAATGCATGCTTTTTGGCGACCATCTGTAAAATAAGGCCTACTTTGAGATAGACATGGAATGTCGCCGTTTGGGGTGACCCTCCTTGTAGCCGCTTCACGAAAAACGCATGTCTTTAGCATTCAAAAAATGAAAAACAATTTTTGTTTTTGTTAAACAAGTTGGAACCTCGCTTTGGCAACATTGTTTGCCATCACAAGAAGGAGGCATGCACCAAATTTGGGCATATTATCAAAAACTATTCAACGGATGCGGCCATATCATTGCTAGTTTGGCTTGAAAGCCATGAATCCTTGTTCGTGGTAGGTCGTTTTTTAGAACACTTTTTTCAAGAAAACGCCGGTATTGCAAGTTTAGTATTTTTGCTAGTTGGTAGGCCACATTTGATGATGTGATGCGGAGGTCTCCCATTTTATTGATATTTTTGAATTTTTTAAGGTGTTTTCAAAAACCGGCCTATTTCGTCGCGGCGGCCGTCCGTGGATAGGGTTTGAGCCGTGCAAATCTGTTGTCGATTCTATGATGAAATGCCTACCTATGAAGCTAAAAATGATTTTTAGTGAAAATAACGGGCAAGCCATGGAGGACCCGCAGTTCAAATTCCAGCCGGTTCCAGCTGAACTGGCGGAAGGTGGTCTGAATTGCCGGGAGTAGCTACGAGGGTCGGAAATGCATGCTTTTTGGCGACCGTCCGTAAAATAGGGTCTACTTTGAGATAGACATGGAATGGCGCCGTTTGGGGTGACCCTCCTTGTAGCCGCTTCACGAAAAACGCTTGTCTTTAGTATTCAAAAAATGAAAAACAGTTGTTTTTTGTTAAACAAATTGGAACCTCGCTTTGGCAACATTGTTTGCCATCACAAGACGGAGGCATGCGCCAAATTTGGGCATATCATAAAAAATTATTCAACTGATGCGGCCATATCATTGCTAGTTCAAATTCCAGTCGGTTCGAGCTGAATCGGCCGAAGGTGGTCTAAATTGTCAGGTGTAGCTACGAGGGTCGGAAATGCATGCTTTTTGGCGACCATCTGTAAAATAAGGTCTACTTTGAGATAGACATGGAATGGCGCCGTTTGGGGTGACCGTCCTTGTAGCCGCTTCACAAAAAATGCAGTTTTTAGCATTCAAAAAATGAAAAACTGTTTTTTATTAAACAAGTTGGAGCCTCGCTTTGGCAAAATTGTTTGCCATCACAAGACGGAGGCATGCGCCAAATTTGGGCATATTATCAAAAACTATTCAACGGATGCGGCCATATCATTGCTAGTTTGGCTTGAAAGCCATGAATCTTTGTTCATGGTAGGTCGTTTTTTAGAACACTTTTTCAAGAAAACGCCGGTATTGCAAGTTTAGTATTTTTGCTAGTTGGTAGGCCACATTTGATGATGTGATGCAGAGGTCTCCCATTTTTTTGATTTTTGAACTTTTTTTACGGTGTTTTCAAAAACCGGCCGGTTTCGTCGCGGCGGCCGTCCGTGGCTAGGCTTTGAGCCGTGCAAATCTGTTGTCGATTCTGCGATGAAATGCCTACCTGTGAAGCTAAAAATGATTTTTAGTGAAAATAACGGGCAAGCCATGGAGGACCCGCAGTTCAAATTCCAGCCGGTTCCAGCTGAATCGGCCGAAGGTGGTCTGAATTGCCGGGAGTAGCTACGAGGGTTGGAATGCATGCTTTTTGGTGACCGTCCGTAAATTAAGGACTACTTTGAGATAGACATGGAATGGCGCCGTTTGGGGTGACCATCCATGTAGCCGCTTCACTACAAACGCATGTCTTTAGCATTCAAAAAATGAAAAACAGTTTTTTTTATTAAACAAGTTGGAGCCTCGCTTTGGCAACATTGTTTGCCATCACAAGACGGAGGCATGCGCCAAATATGGGCATATTATCAAAGACTATTCAACGGATGCGGCCATATCGTTGCTAGTTTGGCTTGAAAGCCATGAATCTTTGTTCATGGTAGGTCGTTTTTTAGAACACTTCTTCAAAAAAACGCCGGTATTGCAAGTTTAGTATTTTTGCTAGTTGGTAGGCCACATGTGATGATGTGACGCGGAGGTCTCCCATTTTTTTGATTTTTGAACTTTTTTTACGGTGTTTTCAAAAACCGGCTGATTTCGTCGCGGCGGCCGTCCGTTGCTAGGGTTTGAGCCGTGCAAATCTGTTGTCGATTCTGTGATGAAATGCCTACCTGTGAAGCTAAAAATGATTTTTAGTGAAAATAACAGGCAAGCCATGGAGGACCCGCAGTTCAAATTCCAGCCGGTTCCAGCTGAATCGGCCAAAGGTGTTCTGAATTGCCGGGAGTAGCTACGAGGGTCAGAAATGCATGCTTTTTGGCAACTATCCATAAAATAGGGTCTACTTTGAGATAGACATGGAATGGCACCATTTGGGGTGACCCTCCTTGTAGCAGCTTCAGGAAAAACGCTTGTCTTTAGTATTCAAAAAATGAAAAATAGTTGTTTTTTGTTAAACAAATTGGAACCTCGCTTTGGCAACATTGTTTGCCATCACAAGACGGAGGCATGCGCCAAGTTTGGGCATATTATAAAAAATTATTCAACAGATGCGGCCATATCATTGCTAGTTTGGCTTGAAAGCCATGGATTTTCGTTCATGGTAGATCATTTTTGAGAACACTTTTTCAAGAAAACGCCAGTATTACAAGTTTAGTAGTTTTGCTAGTTGGTAGGCCACATTTGATGATGTGACACGGAGGTCTCCCATTTTTTTTGAATTTCTTTGAATTTTTTACGGTGTTTCCAAAAACCGTCCAATTTTGTCGCGGCGGCCGTTCGTGGCTAGGGTTTGAGCCGTGCAAATCTGTTGTCGATTTTGTGATGAAATGCCTACCTGTGAAGCTAAAAATGATTTTTAGTGAAAATAACCGGCAAGCCATGGAGGACCCGCAGTTCAAATTCCAGCCGGTTCGAGCTGAATCGGCCGAAGGTGGTCTGAATTGCCAGGAGTAGCTACGAGGGTCGGAAATGCATGCTTTTTGGCGACAATCCGTAAAATAAGGTCTACTTTGAGATATACATGGAATGGCGCCATTTGGGGTGACCGTCCTTGTAGCCGCTTCACGAAAAATGCATGTCTTTAGCATTCAAAAAATGAAAAACAGTTTTTTTATTAAACAAGTTGGAGCCTCGCTTTGGCAACATTTTTTGCCATCACAAGACGGAGGCATGCGCCAAATTTGGGTATATTATCAAAAACTATTCAACGGATGCGGCCATATCATTGCTAGTTTGGCTTGAAAGCCATGAATCTTTCTTCATGGTAGGTCATTTTTTAGAACACTTTTTCAAGAAAACGTCGGTATTGCAAGTTTAGTATTTTTGCTAGTTGGTAGGCCACATTTGATGATGTGACGCGGAGGTCTCCCATTTTTTTGAAGTTTTTACGGTATTTTCAAAAACTGGCCGATTTCGTCGCGGCGGTCGTCCGTGGCTAGGGTTTGAGCCGTGCAAATCTGTTGTCGATTCTGTGATGAAATGCCTACCTGTGAAGCTAAAAATCATTTTTAGTGAAAATAACGGGCAAGCCATGGAGGACCTGTAGTTCAAATTCCAGCCGGTTCCAACTGAATCGGCCGAAGGTGGTCTGAATTGCCGGGAGTAGCTACGAGGGTCGGAAATGCATGCTTTTTGGCGATCGTCCATAAAATAGGGTCTGCTTTGAGATAGACATGGAATGGCGCTATTTGGGGTGACCCTCCTTGTAGCCGCTTCACGAAAAATGCTTGTCTTTAGCATTCAAAAAATGAAAAACGGTTATTTTTTGTTAAACAAATTGGAACCTCGCTTTGGCAACATTGTTTGCCATCACAAGACGGAGGCATGCGCCAAATTTGGGCATATTATAAAAAATTATTCAACGGATGCGGCCATATCATTGCTAGTTTGGCTTGAAAGCAATGAATCTTCGTTCATGGTAGGTCCTTTTTGGAAACACTTTTTCAAGAAAACACCGTTATTGCAAGTTCAGTATTGTTGCTAGTCGGTAGGCCACATTTGATGATCTGACGTAGAGGTCTCCCATTTTTTTGAATTTTTTACGGTGTTTTCAAAAACCGGCCGATTTCGTCGCGACGGCCGTCCGTGGATAGGTTTTGAGCCGTGCGAATCTGTTGTCGATTCTGTGATGAAATGCCTACCTGTGAAGCTAAAAATGAATTTTAGTGAAAATAACGGGCAAGCCATGGAGGACCCATAGTTCAAATTCCAGCCGGTTCCTGCTGAATCAGCCGAAGGTGGTCTGAATTGCCGGGAGTAGCTACGAGGGTCTGAAATGCATGCTTTTTGGCGACCGTCCATAAAATAGGGTCTACTTTGAGATAGACATGGAATGGCGCCGTTTGGGGTGACCCTCCTTGTAGCCGCTTCACGAAAAACACTTGTCTTTAGAATTCAAAAAATGAAAAACGGTTATTTTTTGTTAAACAAAATGGAACCTCGTTTTGGCAACATTGTTTGCCATCACAAGACGGAGGCATGCGCCAAATTTGGGCATATTATAAAAAATTATTCAACGGATGCGGCCATATCATTGCTAGTTTGGCTTGAAAGCAATGAATCATCGTTCATGGTAGGTCCTTTTTGGAAACACTTTTTCAAGAAAACGCCGGTATTGCAAGTTTAGTATTTTTGCTAGTTGGTAGGCCACATTTGATGATGTGACGGAGAGGTCTCCCATTTTTTTGAATTTTTTACGGTGTTTTCAAAAACCGGCCGATTTCGTCGCGACGGCCGTCCGTGGATAGGGTTTAAGCCGTGCGAATCTGTTGTCGATTCTGTGATGAAATGCCTACCTATGAAGCTAAAAATGAATTTTAGTGAAAATAACGGGCAAGCCATGGAGGACGCGCAGTTCAAATTCTAGCCGGTTCCAGCTGAATCGGCCGAAGGTGTTTTGAATTGCCGGGAGTAGTTACGAGGGTCGGAAATGCATGCTTTTTGGCGACCGTCCATAAAATAGGGTCTACTTTGAGATAGACATGGAATGGCACCATTTTGGGTGACCCTCCTTGTAGCCGCTTCACGAAAAACACGTGTCTTTAGCATTCAAAAAAATGAAAAACATTTTTTTTGTTAAAAAAGTTGGAACCTCAGTTTGGCAAATTGTTTGCCATCACAAGATGGAGGCATGCGCCAAATTTGGGCATATTATCGAAACTATTCAACGGATGCGGCCATATCATTGCTAGTTTGGCTTGAAAGCCATGAATTTTCGTTCATGGTAGGTCGTTTTTTAGAACACTTTTTTAAGAAAACGCCGGTATTGCAAGTTTAGTATTTTTGCTAGTTGGTAGGCCGCATTTGATGATGTGACGCGGAGGTCTCCCATTTTATTGATTTTTTTGAATTTTTTACGGTGTTTTCAAAAACCGGCCTATTTCGTCGCGGCGGCCGTCCGTGTATAGGGTTTGAGCCGTGCAAATCTGTTGACGATTCTGTGATGAAATGCCTACCTGTGAAGCTAAAAATGATTTTTAGTGAAAATAACGGGCAAGCCATGGAGGACCCGTAGTTCAAATTCCAGCCGGTTCCATCTGAATCGGCCGAAGGTGGTCTGAATTGTCGGGAGTAGCTACAAGGGTTGGAAATGCATGCTTTTTGGTGACCGTCCATAAAATAGGGTCTACTTTGAGATAGACATGGAATGGCGCTGTTTGGGGTGACCCTCCTGGTAGGCGCCTCATGAAAAACGCTTGTCTTTAGTATTCAAAAAATGAAAAACAATTGTTTTTTGTTTAAACAAATTGGAACCTCGCTTTGGCAATATTGTTTGCCATCACAAGACGGAGGCATGCGCCAAATTTGGGCATATTATAAAAAATTATTCAACGGATGTGGCCATATCATTGCTAGTTTGGCTTGAAAGCAATGAATCTTCGATCATGGTAGGTCGTTTTTGAAAACACTTTTTCAAGAAAATGCCGGTATTGCAAGTTTAGTATTTTTGCTAGTTGGTAGGCCACATTTGATGATGTGATGCAGAGGTCTCCCATTTTTTTGATTTTTTTTGAATTTTTTACAGTGTTTTCAAAAACCGGCCGATTTTGTCGCGACGGCCGCCCGTGGATAGGGTTTGAGCCATGCAAATCAGTTGTCGATTATGTGATGAAATTCCTACCTGTGAAGCTAAAAATGATATTTAGTGAAAATAACGGTCAATCCAGGGAGGACCCGTAGTTCAAATTCCAGCCGGTTCCAGCTGAATCGGCCGAAGGTGTTCTGAATTGCCAGGAGTAGCTACGAGGGTCGGAATTGCATGCTTTTTGGCGACCATCCACAAAATAGGGTCTACTTTGAGATAGACATGGAATGGCGCCGTTTGGGGTGACCCTCCTTGTAGCCGCTTCACGAAAAACGCATGTCTTTAGCATTCAAAAAAATGAAAAACAGTTTATTTTTTATAAACAAGTTGGAACCTCGCTTTGGCAAATTGTTTGCCATCACAAGACGGAGGCATGCGCCAAATTTGGGCATATTATCGAAAACTATTCAACAGATGCGGCCATATCATTGCTAGTTTGGCTTGAAAGGCATGAATTTTCGTTCATGGTAGGTCGTTTTTGAGAACAGTTTTTCAATAAAACGCCGGTATTGCAAGTTTAGTATTTTTTCTAGTTGGTAGGCCGCATTTGATGATGTGACACGGAGGTCTCCCATTTTTTTGATTTTTTTTGAATTTTTTACGGTGTTTTCAAAAACTGGCCGATTTCGTCGCGGCGGCCGTTCGTGGCTAGGGTTTGAGCCGTGCAAATCTGTTGTCTATTCTGTGATGAAATCCCTACCTGTGAAGCTAAAAACGATTTTTAGTGAAAATAACCGGCAAGCCATGGAGGATCCGCAGTTCAAATTCCAGCCGGTTCCAGCTGAATCGGCCGAAGGTGGTCTGAATTGCCGGGAGTAGCTACGAGGGTCGGAAATGCATGCTTTTTGGCGACCGTCCATAAAATAAGGTCTACTTTGAGATAGACATGGAATGGCGCCGTTTGGGGTGACCCTCCTTGTAGCCGCTTCACAAAAAACGCATGTCTTTAGCATTCAAAAAATGAAAAAATAGTTTGTTTTCGTTAAACAAGTTGGAAACTCGCTTTGGCAACATTGTTTGCCATCACAAGACGGAGACATGCGCCAAATTTAGGCATATTATCAAAAACTATTCAACGGTTGCGGCCATATCATTGCTAGTTTAGCTTGAAAGCCATGAATCTTTGTTCATGGTAGGTCAGTTTTTAGAACACTTTTTCAAGAAAACGCCGGTATTGCCAGTTTAGTATTTTTGCTAGTTGGTAGGCCGCGTTTGATGATGTGATGCGGAGGTCTCCCATTTTTTGAATTTTTTACGGTGTTTTAAAAAACCGACCGATTTCATCGCGGCGGCCGTCCGTGGCTAGGGTTTGAGCCGTGCAAATCTGTTGTCGATTCTGTGATGAAATGCCTACCTGTGAAGCTAAAAATGATTTTTAGTGAAAATAACCGGCAAGCCATGGAGGACCCATAGTTCAAATTCCTGCCGGTTCGAGCCATAGTTCAAATTCCTGCCGGCAAGCCATTTGGGGTGACCCTCCCATTTTTCATGTTTTTTGAATTTTTTACGGTGTTTTCAAAAACCGGTCGATTTCGTCATGGCGGCCGTCCGTGGATAGGGTTTGAGCCGTGCAAATCTGTTGACGATTCTGTGATGAAATGCCTACCTGTGAAGCTAAAAATGATTTTTAGTGAAAATAACGGGCAAGCCATGGAGGACCCGTAGTTCAAATTCCAGCCGGTTCCATCTGAATCGGCCGAAGGTGGTCTGAATTGTCGGGAGTAGCTACAAGGGTTGGAAATGCATGCTTTTTGGCGACCGTCCATAAAATAGGGTCTACTTTGAGATAGACAAGGAATGGCGCCGTTTGGGGTGACCCTCCTGGTAGCCGCCTCATGAAAAACGCTTGTCTTTAGTATTCAAAAAATGAAAAACAATTGTTTTTTGTTTAAACAAATTGGAACCTCGCTTTGGCAATATTGTTTGCCATCACAAGACGGAGGCATGCGCCAAATTTGGGCATATTATAAAAAATTATTCAACGGATGTGGCCATATCATTGCTAGTTTGGCTTGAAAGCAATGAATCTTCGATCATGGTAGGTCGTTTTTGAAAACACTTTTTCAAGAAAATGCCGGTATTGCAAGTTTAGTATTTTTGCTAGTTGGTAGGCCACATTTGATGATGTGATGCAGAGGTCTCCCATTTTTTTGATTTTTTTTAAATTTTTACCGTGCTTTCAAAAACAGGCCAATTTTGTTGCGACGGCCGTCCGTGGATAGGGTTTGAGTCGTGCGAATCTGTTGTCGATTCAATCATGAAATGCGTACCAGTGAAGCTAAAAATGATTTTTAGTGAAAATAACGGGCAAGCCATGGAGGACCCGCAGTTCAAATTCTAACCGGTTCCAGCTGAATCGGCCGAAGGTGTTCTAAATTGCCAGGAGTAGCTTCGAGGGTCGGAAATGCATGCTTTTTGGCGACCGTCCATAAAATAGGATCTACTTTGAGATAGACATAGAATGGCGCCGTTTGGGGAGACCCTCCTTGTAGCTGCTTCACGAAAAACGAATGTCTTTAGCATTCAAAAAAATGAAAAACTGTTTTTTTGTTAAACAAGTTGGAACCTCGCTTTGGCAAATTGTTTGCCATCACAAGACGGAGGCATGCGCCCAATTTGGGTATATTATCGGAAACTATTCAACGGATGCGGCCATATCATTGCTAGTTTGGCTTGGAAGCCATGGATTTTCGTTCATGGTAGATCGTTTTTGAGAACACTTTTTCAAGAAAATGCTGGTATTGCAAGTTTAGTAGTTTTGCTAGTTGGTAGGCCACATTTTATGATGTGACGCGGAGGTGTCCCATTTTTTTTGAATTTCTTTGAATTTTTTACGGTGTTTTCAAAAACCGGTCGATTTCGTCGCGGCGGTCGTCCGTGGCTAGTGTTTGAGCCGTGCAAATCTGTTGTCGATTCTGTGATGAACTGCCTACCTGTGAAGCTAAAAATGATTTTCAGTGAAAATAACCGGCAAGCCATGGAGGACCCGCAGTTCAATTTCCAGCCGGTTCCAGCTGAATCGGCCGAAGGTGGTCTGAATTGCTGGGAGTAGCTACGAGGGTCGGAAATGCATGCTTTTTGGCGACCGTCCGTAAAATAAGGTTTACTTTGAGATACGCATGGAATGGCACCATTTGGGGTGACCCTCCTTGTAGCCACTTCACAAAAACCGCATGTCTTTAGCATTCAAAAAGTGAAAAACAGTTGTTTTTTGTTAAACAAATTGGAACCTTGCTTTGGCAACATTGTTTGCCATCACAATACGGAGGCATGCGCCAAATTTGGGCATATTATAAAAAATTATTCAACGGATGCAGCCATATCATTGCTAGTTTGGCTTGAAAGCAATGAATCTTCGTTCATGGTAGGTCGTTTTTAAAAACACTTTTTCAAGAAAACGCCGGTATTGCAAGTTTAGTATTTTTGCTAGTTGGTAGGCCACATTTGATGATGTGACGTGGAGGTCTCCCATTTTTGTGGTATTTTTTGAATTTTTTATGGTGTTTTCAAAAACTGGCCGATTTCATCGCGACGGCCGTCCGTGGATAGGGTTTGAGCCGTGCGAATCTGTTGTCAACTCTGTGATGAAATCCCTACCTGTGAAGCTAAAAATGATTTTTAGTGAAAATAACCGGCAAGCCATGGAGGACCCGTAGTTCATATTCCATACGGTTCGAGCTAAATCGGCCGAAGGTGGTCTGAATTGCCGGGAGTAGCTACGAGGGTCGGAAATGCATGCTTTTTGGCGACCATCCGTAAAATATGGTCTAGTTTGAGATAGACATGGAATGGCGCCATTTGGGGTGACCCTCCTTGTAGCCGCTTCACGAACAACACATGTCTTTAGCATTCAAAAAATGAAAAACAGTTTTTTTTGGTTAAACAAGTTGGAACCTCGCTTTGGCATCATTGTTTGCCATTACAAGACGGAGGCATGTGCCAAATTTGGGCATATTATCGAAAACAATTCAACGGATGCGGCCAGATCATTGCTAGTTTGGCTTGAAAGCCATGGATTTTCATTCATGGTAGATCGTTTTTGAGAACACTTTTTCAAGAAAACGACGGTATTGCAAGTTTAGTAGTTTTGCTAGTTGGTAGGCCACATTTGATGATGTGACACAGAGGTCTCCCATTTTTTTTGAATTTCTTTGAATTTTTTACGGTGTTTTCAAAAACCGACCGATTTCGTCGCGGCGGCCGTCCGTGGCTAGGGTTTGAGCCGTGCAAATCTGTTGTCGATTCTGTGATGAAATGCCTACCTGTGAAGCTAAAAATGATTTTTAGTGAAAATAACCGGCAAGCCATGGAGGACCCGCAGTTCAAATTCCAGTCGGTTCAAGCTGAATCGGCCGAAGGTGGTCTGAGTTCCCGGGAGTAGCTATGAGGGTCGGAAATGCATGCTTTTTGGCGACCGTCCATAAAATAAGTTCTACTTTGAGATAGACATGGAATGGCGCCGTTTGGGGTGACCCTCCTTGTAGCTGCTTCACGAAAAATGCATGTCTTTAGCATTCAAAAAATGAAAAACAGTTTTTTTTGTTAAACAAGTTGGAACCTCGCTTTGGCAACATTGTTTGCCATCACAAGATGGAGGCATGTGCCAAATTTGGGCATATTATCAAAAAGTATTCAACGGATGCAGCCATATCATTGCTAGTTTGGCTTGAAAGCCATGAATCTTTGTTCATGGTAGGTCATTTTTGAGAACACTTTTTCAAGAAAATGCCGGTATTGCAAGTTTAGTATTTTTGCTAGTTGGTAAGCCGCATTTGATGATGTCATGCAGAGGTCTCCCGTTTTTTTGAATTTTTTACGGTGTTTTCAAAAACCGACCGATTTCGTCCCGGCAGCCGTCCGTGGCTCGGGTTTGAGTCGTGCAAATCTGTTGTCGATTCTGTGATGAATTTCCTACCTGTGAAGCTAAAAATGATTTTTAGTGAAAATAACCGGCAAGCCATGGAGGACCCGCAGTTCAAATTCCAGCCGGTTCGAGCTGAATCGGCCGAAGGTGGTCTGAATTGTCGGGAGTAGCTACGAGGGTCGGAAATGCATGCTTTTTGGCGACCGTCCGTAAAATAAGGTCCACTTTGAGATACACACGGAATGGCACCGTCTGGGGTGACCCTCCTTGTAGCCGCTTCACGAAAAACGCATTTCTTTAGCATTCAAAAAATGAAAAAATAGTTGTTTTTTGTTAAACAAATTGGAACCTCGCTTTGGCAACATTGTTTGCCATCACAAGACAGAGGCATGCGCGAAATTTAGGCATATTATAAAAAATTATTCAACGGATGTGGCCATATCATTGCTAGTTTGGCTTGAAAGCAATGAATCTTCGTTCATGGTAGGTCGTTTTTGAAAACACTTTTTCAAGAAAACGTCGGTATTGCAAGTTCAGTATTTTTGCTAGTTGGTAGGCCACATTTGATGATGTGACGTGGAGGTCTCCCATTTTTTTGATATTTTTTGAATTTTTTATGATGTTTTCAAAAACCGTCCGATTTCGTCGTGATGGCCGTACGTGGATAGGGTTTGAGTCGTGCGAATCTGTTGTCGATTCTGTGATGAAATGCCTACCTGTGAAGCTAAAAATGATTTTTAGTGAAAATATCGGGCAAGCCATGGAGCACCCGCAGTTCAAATTCCAGCCGGTTCCAGCTGAATCGGCCGAAGGTGTTCTGAATTGCCAGGAGTAGCTATGAGGGTCGGCAATGCATGCTTTTTGGCGACCGTCCGTAAAATACGGTCTACTTTGAGATAGACATGGAATGGCGCCGTTTGGGGTGACCCTCCTTTTAGCCGCTTCATGAAAAATGCATGTCTTGAGCATTCAAAAAAATGAAAAACGGTTGTTTTTTGCTAAACAAGTTGGAACCTCACTTTGGCAAATTGTTTTCCATCACAAGACGAAGGCATGCGCCAAATTTGGGCATATTATCGAGAACTATTCAACGGATGCGGCCATATCATTGCTAGTTTGGCTTGAAAGCCATGGATTTTCATTCATGGTAGATCATTTTTGAGAAAACTTTGTCAAAAAATGCCGGTATTGAAAGTTTAGTAGTTTTGCTAGTTGGTAGGCCACATTTTATGATGTGACGCGGAGGTTTCCCATTTTTTTTGAATTTCTTTGAATTTTTTACGGTATTTTCAAAAACCGGCCAATTTCATCGCGGCGGCCGTCCGTGGCTAGGGTTTGAGCCGTGCAAATCTATTGTCGATTCTGTGATGAAATGCCTACCTGTGAAGCTAAAAATGGTATTTAGTGAAAATAACCGGCAAGCCATGGAGGACCCGCAGTTCAAATTCCAGCCGGTTCCAGCTGAATCGGCCGAAGGTGGTCTGAATTGCCGGGAATTCCTACGAGGGTCGGAAATGCATGCTTTTCGGCGACCGTCCACAAAATAAGGTCTACTTTGAGATACACATGGAATGGCGCCGTTTGGGGTGACCGTCCTTGTAGCCGCTTCACGAAAAACGCATGTCTTTAGCATTCCAAAAATGAAAAACAGTTGTTTTTTGTGAAACAAATTGGAACCTCGCTTTGGCAACATTGTTTGCCATCACAATACGGAGGCATGCGCCAAATTTGGGCATATTATAAAAAATTATTCAACGGATGCGGCCATATCATTGCTAGTTTGGCTTGAAAGCAATGAATCTTCTTCATGGTAGGTCGTTTTTGAAAACACTTTTTCGAGAAAATGCCGGTATTGCAATATTAGTAGTTGTGCTAGTTGGTAGGCCACATTTGATGATGTGACGCGGAGGTATCCCATTTTTTTTGAATTTCTTTGAATTTTTTATGGTGTTTTAAAAAACTGGCCGATTTCGTCGCGGCGGCCGTCCGTGGCTATGGTTTGAGCCGTGCAAATCTATTGTCGATTCTGTGATGAAATGCCTACCTGTGAAGCTAAAAATGATTTTTAATGAAAATAACCGGCATGCCATGGAGGACCCGCAGTTCAAATTCCAGCCGGTTCCAGCTGAATCGGCCGAAGGTGGTCTGAGTTGCCGGGAGTAGCTACGAGGGTCGGAAATGCATGCTTTTTGGCGACTGTCCGTAAAATAAGGTCTACTTTGAGATAGACATGGAATGGCGCCGTTTGGAGTGACCCTCCTTGTAGCCGCTTCACAAAAAACGCATGTCTTTAGCATTCAAAAAATGAAAAACGATTCATTTTTGTTAAACAAGTTGGAACCTCGCTTTGGCAACATTGTTTGCCATCACAAGACGGAGGCATGCGCCAAATTTGGCCATATTATCAAAAACTATTCAACGGATGCGGCCATATCATTGCTAGTTTGGCTTGAAAGCCATGAATCTTTGTTCATGGTAGGTCATATTTGAGAACACTTTTTCAAGAAAACGCCGGTATTGCAAGTTTAGTATTTTTCCTAGTTGGTAGGCCGCATTTCATGATGTGACGCGGAGGTCTCCCGTTTTTTTGAAGTTTTTTACGGTGTTTTAAAAAACCGACCGATTTCATCGCGGCGGTCGTCCGTGGCTAGGGTTTGAGCCGTGCAAATCTGTTGTCGATTCTGTAATGAAATGCCTACCTGTGAAGCTAAAAATGATTTTTAGTGAAAATAACCGGCAAGCCATGGAGGACCCGCAGTTCAAATTCCAGCCGGTTCGAGCTGAATCGGCCGAAGGTGGTCTGAATTGTCGGGAGCAGCTACAAGGGTCGGAAATGCATGCTTTTTGGCGAACATCCGTAAAATAATGTCTAATTTGAGATAGACATGGAATGGCGCCGTTTGGGGTGACCGTCCTTGTAGCCGCTTCACGAAAAAGCATGTCTTTAGCATTCAAAAAATGAAAAACAGTTTATTTATTAAACAAGTTGGAGCCTCGCTTTGGCAACATTGTTTGCCATCACAATATGGAGGCATGCGCCAAATTTGGGCATATTATCAAAAACTATTCAACGGATGCGGCCATATCATTGCTAGTTTGGCTTGAAAGCCATGAATCTTTGTTCATGGTAGGTCATTTTTGCGAACACTTTTTCAAGAAAATGCCGGTATTGCAAGTTTAGTATTTTTGCTAGTTGGTAGGCCGCATTTGATGATGTGACGCGGAGGTCACCCGTTTTTTTGAATTTTTTTACGGTGTTTTCAAAAACCGACCGATTTCGTCGCGGCGGCCGTCCGTGGCTAGGGCTTGAGCCATGCAAATCTGTTGTCGATTCTGTGATGAAATGCCTACCTGTGAAGCTAAAAATGATTTTTAGTGAAAATAACCGGCAAGCCATGGAGGACCCGCAGTTCAAAATCCAGCCGGTTCGAGCTGAATCGGCCGAAGGTGGTCTGAATTGTCGGGAGTAGCTACGAGGGTCGGAAATGCATGCTTTTTGGCGACCGTCCGTAAAATAAGGTCTACTTTGAGATACACACGGAATGGCACCGTCTGGGGTGACCCTCCTTGTAGCCGCTTCATGAAAAACGCATGTCTTTAGCATTCAAAAAATGAAAAACAGTTGTTTTTTGTTAAACAAATTGGAACCGCGCTTTGACAACATTGTTTGCCATCACAAGACGGAGGCATGCGCCAAATTTGGGCATATTTTAAAAAATTATTCAACGGATGCGGCCATATCATTGCTAGTTTGGCTTGAAAGCAATGAATCTTCGTTTATGTTAGGTCGTTTTTGAAAACACTTTTTCAAGAAAATGTCGGTATTGCAAGTTCAGTGTGTTTGCTAGTTGGTAGGCCACATTTGATGATGTGACGTGGAGGTCTCCCATTTTTTTTGATATTTTTTGAATTTTTTACGATGTTTTCAAAAACCGGCCGATTTCGTCGTGACGGCCGTACGTGGATAGGGTTTGAGTCGTGCGAATCTGTTGTCGATTCTGTGATGAAATGCCTACCTGTGAAGCTAAAAATGATTTTTAGTGAAAATAACTAGCAAGCCATGGAGGACCCGCAGTTCAAATTCCAGCCGGTTCCAGCTGAATCGGCCGAAGGTGTTCTGAATTGCCAGGAGTAGCTACGAGGGTCGGAAATGCATGCTTTTTGGCGACCGTCCGTAAAATACAGTCTACTTTGAGATAGACATGGAACGGCGCCGTTTGGGGTGACCCTTCTTGTAGCCGCTTCATGAAAAACGCATGTCTTGAGCATTCAAAAAAATGAAAAACGGTTGTTTTTTGCTAAACAAGTTGGAACCTCGCTTTGGCAAATTGTTTGCCATCACAAGACGGAGGCATGCGCCAAATTTGGGCATATTATCGAAAACTATTCAACGGATGCGGCCATATCATTGCTAGTTTGGCTTGAAAACCATGGATTTTCGTTCATGGTAGATCATTTTTTAGAACACTTTGTCAAAAAAATGCCGTTATTGAAAGTTTAGTAGTTTTGCTAGTTGGTAGGCCACATTTTATGATGTGACGCGGAGGTCTCACATTTTTTTTGAATTTCTTTGAATTTTTTACGGTGTTTTCAAAAAACGGCCGATTTCGTCGCGGCGGCCGTTCATGGCTAGGGTTTGAGCCGTGCAAATCTGTTGTCGATTCTGTGATGAAATGCCTACCTGTGAAGCTAAAAATGATATTTAGTGAAAATAACCGGCAAGCCATGGAGGACCCGCAGTTCAAATTCCAGCCGGTTCCAGCTGAATCGGCCGAAGGTGGTCTGAATTGCCGGGAATATCTACGTGGGTTGGAAATGCATGCTTTTTGGCGACCGTCCACAAAATAAGGTCTACTTTGAGATACACATGGAATGGCGCCGTTTGGGGTGACCCTCCTTGTAGCCGCTTCACGAAAAACGCATGTCTTTAGCATTCCAAAAATGAAAAACAGTTGTTTTTTGTGAAAAAAATTGGAACCTCTCTTTGGCAACATTGTTTTCCATCACAAGATGGAGGCATGCGCCAAATTTGGGCATATTATAAAAAATTATTCAACGGATGCGGCCATATCATTGCTAGTTTGGCTTGAAAGCCATGAATCTTTGTTCATGGTAGGTCGTTTTTTAGAACACTTTTTCAAGAAAATGCCAGTATTGCAACTTTAGTATTTTTGGTAGTTGGTAGGCCACATTTGATTATGTGACGCGGAGGTCTCCCTTTTTTTGATTTTCTTGAATTTTTTACGGTGTTTTCAAAAACCGACCGATTTCGTTGCGGCGGCCGTTCGTGGCTAGGTTTTGAGCCGTGCAAATTTTTTGTCGATTCTGTGATGAAATGCCTACCTGTGAAGCTAAAAATGATTTTTAGTGAAAATAACGGGCAAGCCATGGAGGACCCGCAGTTCAAATTCCATCCGGTTCCAGCTGAATCGGCCGAAGGTGGTCTGAATTGCCGGGAGTAGCTACGAGGGTCGGAAATGCATGCTTTTTGGCGACCGTCCGTAAAATACGGTCTACTTTGAGATAGACATGGAATGGCGCCGTTTGGGGTGACCCTCCTTGTAGCCGCTTCACGAAAAACGTATGTCTTTAGCATTCAAAAAATGAAAAACAGTTGTTTTTTGCTAAAGAAATTGGAACCTCGCTTTGGCAACATTGTTTGCCATCACAAGACGGAGGCCTGCGCCAAATTTGGGCATATTATAAAAAATTATTCAACGGATGCGGCCATATCATTTCTAGTTTGGCTTGAAAGCAATGAATCTTCATTCATGGTAGGTCGTTTTTGAAAACACTTTTTCAAGAAAACGCCGGTATTGCGAGTCTAGTATTTTTTCTAGTTGGTAGGCAACATTTGATGATGTGACACAGAGGTCTCCAATCTTTTTTGATTTTTTTATGGTGTTTTCAAAAACCGGCCGATTTCATCGCAACGGCCGTCCGTGGATAGGGTTTGAGCTGTGCGAATCTGTTGTCGATTCTGTTATGAAATGCCTACCTGTGAAGCTAAAAATGATTTTTAGTGAAAATAACGGGCAAGCCATGGAGGACCCGTAGTTCAAATTCCAGCAGGTTCTAGCTGAATCGGCCGAAGGTATTCTGAATTGCCGGGAGTAGCTATGAGGGTCGGAAATGCATGATTTTTGGCGACCGTCCATAAAATAGGGTCTACTTTGAGATAGACATGGAATGGCGCCGTTTGGGGTGACCCGCCTTGTAGCCGCTTCACGAAAAACGCATGTCATTAGAAATCAAAAAAATGAAAAACAGTTTTTTTTGTTAAACAAGTTGGAAACTCGCTTTGGCAAATTGTTTGCCATCACAAGACGGAGGCATGCGCCAAATTTGGGCATATTATCGAAAACTATTCAACGGATGCGGCCATATCATTGCTAGTTTGGCTTGAAAGCCATGGATTTTCGTTCATGGTAGGTCGTTTTTGAGAACACTTTTTCAAGAAAACACCGGTATTGCAAGTTTAGTATTTTTGCTAGTTGGTAGGCCACATTTGATGATGTGACGTGGAGGTCTCCCTTTTTTTGAATTTTTTACGGTGTTTTCAAAAACCGGCCGATTTCGTTGCGGCGGCCGTCCGTGGCTAGGGTTTGAGCCGTGCAAATCTGTTTTCCATTCTGTGATGAAATGCCTACCTGTGAAGATAAAAATGAATTTTAGTGAAAATAACCGACAAGCCATGGAGGACCCACAGTTCAAATTCCAACCGGTCCCAACTGAATCGGCCGAAGGTGGTCTGAATTGCCGGGAGTAGCTACGAGGGTTGGAAATGCATGATTTTTGGCGACCGTCCGTAAAATAAGGTTTACTTTGAGATAGACATGGAATGGCGTCGTTTGGGGTAACCCTCCTTGTAGCCGCTTCACAAAAAACGCATGTCTTTCGCATTAAAAAATGAAAAACGGTTTTTTTGGTTAAACAAGTTGGAACCTCGCTTTGGCAACATTGTTTGCCATCAGAAGACGGAGGCATGAGCCAAATTTGGGCATATTATCAAAAACTATTCAACGGATGCGGCCATATCATTGCTAGTTTGGCTTGAAAGCCCTGAATCTTTGTTCATGGTAGGTCATTTTTGAGAACACATTTTCAAGAAAACACCGATATGGCAAGTTTAGTATTTTTGCTAGTTGGCAGGCCACATTTGTTGATGTGACGCGGAGGTCTCCCATTTTTTTGATTTTTTTTGAATTTTTCACGGTGTTTTCAAAAACCGGCCGATTTCGTCGCAGCGGCCGTCCGTGGCTCGGGTTTGAGCCATGCAAATCTGTTGTCGATTCTGTGATGAAATGCCTACCTGTGAAGCTAAAAATGATTTTTATTGAAAATAACAGGCAAGCCATGGAGGACCCGCAGTTCAAATTCCAGCCGGTTCCAACTGAATCGGTCGAAGGTGGTCTGAATTGCCAGGAGTAGCTACGAGGGTCGGAAATGCATGCTTTTTGGCGACCGTCTGTAAAATAGGGTCTACTTTGAGATAGACATGGAATGGCGCCATTTGGGGTGACCCTCCTTGTAGCCGCTTCACGAAAAACGCATGTCTTTAGCATTCAAAAAATGAAAAACGGTTTTTGAATTTTTTACGGTGTTTTCAAAAACCGGCGGATTTCGTCGCGGCGGTCGTCCGTGGGTAGGATTTGAGTCATGATTTTAGCATTCAAAAAATGTAACTTATATTGTTTCATACATGAGCATGCACAAAAACCCATAATTTTATCTTTCATTCATGAGCATGCATAAAAAAATTTCAATTCCCATCAATTACCAAACTGAATATTCATTGTTAAGAAATTGACATGTTTAGATGACACTGTCATACAACATCCATGAGCATGCACAAAATTAAACCTGACATACTTAACATTGACATGTTCAAATTACACTAACAAGCTTAAACCTAACATGCTTAACATTGACACTTCATTTTCTTAACATCTTCACTCCTCCTTCTCCTTCATCAACCTGATGCGCTCAGAGTGGCGAATCCCAATGCGGATTTACTCCTCTACCACAATTGGCATGGTCCTGTCGCCAAGCTGTGGGATTGCAGGCGCCACCACTATCGCGAGGCCGTCGTCAGCCACCATAGCAAGGTCGTCGTCCGCAGCCACCATAGCAAGGTCGTCGTCCGCCACCACCATAGCAAGGTCGTCGTCCGGCACCACCATAGCAAGGTCATCATCCGCCACCACCATAGCAGGGTCATCGTCAGCCACCATCATAGCATGGTCGTCGTCAGCCAGAATAGGCTACTCCTCGTCATCCCCGCTCTGCTCCTTGTCATCCCCGCTGCTGCTCCCATTGCCTGTCCAAATGCAACAAAGTGTGAACATGGTGTTGTCATCGTGCAGGTAGAGGAAGCCAAAAGGACAGGAAGAAGAGAGGCAGAGAGCTTACTGGCATCATCGTCGTGATGGTAGTACATGCGGCACATGGTGTTGTCGAACATCTTCACGGTGAACTTGGCGTCGCCGTCGTACCGGAAGACAAGGAAGTACCCGAGCTGTAGCTCATGGGTGCGGGCGAAATGCTCGCAGCCGGGCCATGTGGCCTTCACCATCGAACACCACCAACACGTCCCACAGCCTGCGAAGCCTGCTGCCGGCCTCCCGCAGCTTCACTTTGTGGGGCTCACGGCCGATGAGCATCTTCGCAAACTTGTCAGGCAACCTCTGCAGCGAGGGTCAAGCAGTGGTTAATCGTGCCAATTAAGCACTAGACAGCAGAGTGATGATAAAGAAATGAGTGATGATAAATATACCTGCCTACTGCAAGATTTCTCAATTACCATCTCGAAGAACTCAAAACCTTCCAAGCCAGCTGAGGGAGTCCCGGACTAGGGGGTGTCCGGATAGCCGAACTATCATCTTCGGCCGGACTCCTGGACTATGAAGATACAAGATTGAAGACTTCGTCCCGTGTTCGGATGGGACTTTCCTTGGTGTGGAAGGCAAGCTTGGCGATACGGATATGTAGATCTCCTACCATTGTAACCGACTCTGTGTAACCCTAATCCTCTTTGGTGCTTATATAAACCGGAGGGTTTTAGTACATAGGACGAACAACAATCATACCATAGGCTAGCTTCTAGGGTTTAGCCTCTCTGATCTCGTGGTAGATCTACTCTTGTACTACCCATATCATCAATCAATCAAGCAGGAGTAGGGTTTTACCTCCATCGAGAGGCCCCGAACCTGGGTAAAAACATCGTGTCCCTTGTCTCCTGTTACCATCCGCCTAGACGCACAGTTCGGGACCCCCTACCCGAGATCCGCTGGTTTTGACACCGACATTGGTGCTTCCATTGAGAGTTCCTCTGTGTCATCATCTTTAGGCCCGATGGCTCCTCCGATCATCAACAACGATGCGGTCCAGGGTGAGACTTTTCTCCCCGGACAGATCTTTGTATTCGGCGGCTTTGCACTGCGGGACAATTCGCTTGGCCATCTGGAGCAGATTGAAAGCTACGCCCCTGGCCATCAGGTCAGATTTGGAAGTTTAAACTATACGGCCGACATCCGCGGAGACTTGATCTTCAGCGGGTTCGAGCCACAGCCAAGCGCGCCGCACTGTCACAATGGGCATGATCTAGCTCTGCTGCTGGACAGTGCCCTGGAGGCCACGCAAGTGTCTGCTCCGACCCTTAGCTCGGAGCCGACTGCGCCGATCGAGGATGGGTGGCTGGACACCGCCTCGGGGGCTACGATCTCTACGGCGATTGAGCCGAACATCATCCCTGTCCTTTGTGAAGCTCGTGACTCCAAGGTGCCGGACTCCTCTTCGGACTCCGAACCTTCCGCGCCCCTGCCAATCGAATCCGATTGGGTGCCGATCATGGAGTTCACTGCTGCGGACATCTTTCAGCACTCGCCCTTTGGCGACATCCTAAATTCACTAAAATCTCTCTCTATCAGGAGAGTCCTGGCCGGACTATGGTCAGGAAGGTTGGGATGCGGACGACGAAGAAATTCGAAGCCCACCCACCACCCACTTCGTAGCCACTGTCGAAAGTTTAAACGACGTGCTCGACTTCGATTCCGAAGACATCGACGGTATGGACGACGATGTAGAAGAAAAACATGAACCAGCACCTATAGGGCACTGGACAGCCACCCCATCTCATGATGTATACATGGTGGACACACCTGAAGGAAGCGACGACGAGGAAAAACGGGACGCCACGAGGGATCATTCCCTCGAAAAGAAGTCAAAACGGCGACGTAAGCGCCGCTCAAAATCCCGCCTCGACACAGAACGCAGCCATACAGACCCAGCCATAGAGCAGGGCGAACCGGTGGACGACGAACATGCTATCGAGCAACCGTTCGAACAGGACAATCTGGATAAACAATCCGTCCCCGGTGAAGATAAAAGTCCGGGCGATCTCACGCCGGACAAGTTACCGGAGCAGAAGAACCTCCACAAAAGGCTCGTCGACACTGCACGTAGCCTGAAAAAGCAGAAGCGGAAGCTCAAAACAGCGGAAGATGCGCTCAGAATCAGATGGAGCAAAGTACTCAACACCGCAGACAAATACGACGATAGTCGCCGAACAAAGAGCTACCCGAAGCGAAAACTACTGCCAGAATTTGATGAGGAGGCCGTAGAGCCACCACAATCAAAGAACAACGAGACCACCCAGTTGGATAGACGACCCCATGGCGAACATAGAGCAGCAAACGGCGCCGCACACAAGCCGGCACGCGATCCGCACACGGAACCGCATCAAAAAGATGGCCCAGTTAGATCCATCTACGGGCCAAGAAAGCAAGCTCTAGTAAGCAATGCAACACGTCAAGTATCCAATATTATGGTACACCTAAATACAGGAGTGTCGCACATCCCCTATGTTTCACCGATGAGGTTCTGGATCATGAATTTCCCGCGGGATTCAAGCCCGTAAACATAGAGGCATATGACGGAACAACAGACCCTGGAGTCTGGATCGAGGATTACATCCTCCACATACACATGGCCAGAGGAGATGACCTCCACGCCATAAAATACTTACCCCTCAAACTCAAAGGGCCAGCCCGGCATTGGCTCAAAAGCCTCCCCGAAAACAAAATTAGAAGGTTGGAAGAGCTCGAGGATGCTTTTCTGGCAAATTTTCAAGGGACCTATGTCCGACCTCCGGATGTAGACGATTTAAGTCACATAACTCAACAATCCGGAGAGTTAGCCCGAAAATTCTGGAACAGATTCCTTACTAAAAAGAACCAAATAGTCGACTGTCTGGACACCGAAGCCTTAGAAGCTTTCAAACACAACGTCCGAGACGAATTGCTCGCCAGACACCTCGGCCAAGAAAAGCCAAGAACAATGGCCGCATTAACAAGCCTCATGACCCGCTTTTGTGCGGGAGAGGATAGCTGGCTGGCACGATGTAGTACCAGCGACCCAAGTACATCCGAAGTTAGGGATAGAAACGGGAAACCGCGACGCAGCAAGGACCAGCGCCAAACCAAGGGCAACAGCCGAAGAGCACGACAGTCAATGCCGGATTCAAAAGCTCACGGTAGAATCATAAAAACTGCCCCCTAAGGATAACAAGGACGAGCTATCTAACTTAAACAAAACCTTGGACAAGGTATGCCAAATCCACAGTACCCCCGGGAAGCCTGCAAATCATACCCACAGAGATTGTTGGGTCTTCAAGCAGTCCGGCAAAGACAACGCCGAACACAAGGGGCTCGACACACCAAGCGAGGACGATGACGAACCCTACAAGCAGAGCACCGGAAAACAAAAGAACTTCCCACAAGAAGTCAAAATAGTAAACTCACTTTACGTGACAAAAGGGAAAAACAGAATGATGCCCATAGAGATACGCGCCATACGGCCTATCCCAGAGGAGTCCCGCCACTGGTTGTCAAAACCAATCACCTTCGACCATCAGGATTACTCTAGAAGTATCCAGAATGCAGGATGGACTGCCTTGATATTAGATCTGATAATCGACGGACTCCAATTTACAGAAGTCCTAATGGACGGCGGCAATGATCTAAACCTGCTATATCAGGACACAATCCGCAAAATGGGGATAGACCCAACCAAAATTCGCCATAGCAACACTTCCTTTCAAGGGGTAATGCCAGGCCGATATGCCCATTGTACGGGCTCTCTATTGCTAGAAGTTGTGTTCGGCTGACCCGACAACTTCCGCCGTGAAAAGTTAACCTTCCACCTCGCCCCATTTACAAGTAGCTATCAAGCACTACTGGGGCGCGAAGCTTTCGCCCGCTTTAACACAATACCGCATTATGCATCCCTCACACTTAAAATGCCCGGTCCATGAGGCATCATCTCCTTAAAGGGAAATATCGAGTGTTCCTCGAGCGCGGAAGATTGTGTGACTGCCTCGACATCTACACACTAAACCGGCTTCACTAATCCAAGCACCTAAATAGGTCGTTCAGACCCCGGACACGGTTAGACGAGTCCAGCGTAAACATACAGGGGCTTACCAACCGCACACCCCCGCACAAGGGGCTCCGCGCATATACAACAAGAGACAATAAAGCTCAATTTTATTCATTTTTTGAAACGTACTTTGTTTATTTAATATAACATACAATTTCGCACGATCTTTTTCAACTAAGTTCCTCTCTTTTATAGATGAACACCGTGCAACACCCGTCCAGGATACGGCACAACGGAGACACAGGCGCAGACGTGCAGGAGGGACCCGTTATAAGGATTCTTTTCAGATTAAGACCCTGCGTAAACCTTTTTTACTTTCTCTTGTTGATACACACCCCCTGGTTTCCTACTATAACCGAGGAGGAGGCTGGCGTTTTGGCATAGGCCACGTCAGAATTTTGCACGTACTTGGACACCTGGGGCTTATTACCAAGGGCGTTGTTCGGCCCGTTTTCATAAAGACCGAATACCTTAGGGAGTGTTCGGCGTCTCGAGTTAAGCCTTATATGCATCAGCTCGGAATCATGTCTTTGGTCAAATGTTGGGTTTGCCCGACTCCTCTGTTTTGCTGCCTTACGTTCCGCTCTATCGGCTAACGCGGCACCAGGAGAACTACTGCGATTGTGCCCCGGTTCGGCCAGGCGAGCACCTCAGTAGAGAAAGCCGAAAACTGACTGTCATGATATAGCGTGAGACTGGTCAACCACTCGATGACCCACCGGAATCTATAGGATTCCTCGCATTGACGAAGGACCGTTTCCCGGTCAGGCATATACGCGCCCCAAATTCGGGTGAGCGCGGTGCCCCTAGGGGCTATATAGTAGCCCCATTGTCAAACTCCTATGGCTAAGTGAAAGTGATAAAGCATTATAGTTTGGTTGCCTAGTTTTCTACGCTACCACCTCCTTTATAGGACCAAGACGTTGGATCAAGTGTGAAAATGTGCCTTTTGCAAACACCGCCGCATTATATGTGTGGGGGCTGAAGCCGAAGACTACCACCTTTCAGGTTATATATACGTATACATTAACGGCCGCACAGGAGGTATTTTAATTCTTGAAAGCACAAGTATGAAAAGCTTCCATATTTCATCGTAACATTGTTTCACAATAATACATGTTATTCGAATATAATATCCTTCGAGCACTGCGTCTCTATTAAGCGAGCGCCCGGCAGAACTTCCTGAAAATAGTGCTCGACAGGTACTCGGCTTCCGTCCGAATCTTGGGTTGCAACATCGGTGGCCTTCATCCCCGCCCAGTATGTCTTGACACCGGCAAGATCCATCCGCACACCCTCTATGCATGCCGACCTCCTCATTGCATTGATATGCGTCACCGCACCAAGGAACCGCTGCACCAAGCCAAAATAACTCTTCGGCTCAGGCATCTTCGGCCACAAAAGACTCACGACATCCTTCATGGCAAGTCCGGATAACCTATTCAGCTCCGCCCATTCGGCCAAGCGATCGGTTAATGGAAGTGGGCGCTCTGGATTATGGAACTGCGACCAAAAAACCTTTCCCGTTTTGTGATCCTATTGATCTTAGAAGTGTTCGGCCGCGTCCGCCGCACTTGCCGCCAAGTCCAGATAAGAATCTTCCACACTCCACAGCCGATCCAACTGAGCATAATGAGGGTCCAGGAATTTCCTACGCAGCAGAAAGGGCTTTCCAGCCGCGATATCTCCGGCCTGACGCAGCTCCTCCTTCATAGCTCTCATCGTAGAGTGAGCATCCTTGGCCTCGGCAGTGGCCTTCTTCAGGTCCTCTTGTACCGCCCGATCTTCTTTTTCCAGAAGCTTGCAGCGGTCGGCAGCATTCTTCAACTCCACGGCCATCTCGGCCATCTCCTTCTTGCTTGGGCAGTGAGCAGCCTGTTCGGCTTTTAGCTCTTCGGCCACCTTTAAGGCGGCCGCGTCACTCTTTCTGGCCTGCTCCTTGGCTTGGGCGAGCTCCGCCCACAGGTTCTCCATGGCAGCGGCACCATCTGCGTCAAGCATACTGGTTGTAAGGCACGGACGTCAAGCTCCCTTACCAGGTGTCCGCGGGGAAATTGCATACCTTGTGACTCGTCAAGTCGCCTATTGACAATCGCGATGTCGACATCCGCCACGTCAAGTTGCCGCTTTAGTTCGGCAAATTCATCAGTCCGGCCAGCCACCGGACCCTTCGCCACCTGCATAGGAAGGGCGACATTATACCTGGGATTATGATGCTCGGTGCACTGTCATTTGTGACAACACACCGAGCTTCAGGGGCTACTATCTACACATGGCGCATTTTATATGCGGAACTGTCAGAAGGTACATCATTTTGCGTACCTCAAAACTTGTCAGTAAACTTCTAACGGCTTCATGCAATCTGCTGTCAGCGAATGAAATCCTTTCAATCACCGTACTCATTAACGCACAGTGATCTTCTGAGATAAACGCTCGCCCGAGCAGATCCTTCAGCTCCTTCGACCGTACACCATATGGTGCCGGACTCGTCCGATGGCCTTTTTTGAAGGCCGGACGCAGAGGGCTTTGAGGGGACATATGACTACCTTCCGGCCACGCCGGACTCGAAGAAACCCTCTGTGACGACACCTCAGGGTCGCCCGCCTCATAAGACGGTACGGCAGGGGGAGGCGTTTCGCTCTCTATCATCTCCGGACGAAGATCTCCTGAAGATGAGCTCTGCTGAGAAGGGCTGAGATCCGAACTGCAAGGTAAAATTTCGGTTATCAGAAATAGGGTAGGGATATCCTTTATTTTAATAAAAACTCCCCTTTTTACTTACGACTTGATGGAGGGCTGATCCCCTTGGGGGCATAATGCGTCCGAGGTATCTCTCGGCGCCGGACCCTCTCATGAAGATTTCTTCTCCCGCTTTGAGACCATGATCTCCGGGTCTTCAGAGGCGGTCATCTTCTTCCCTTGGATGGAGGTATTCTCGATCCCTCCTTTCCTCACAGCCTCCTTCGCGGAGGCGGTGGCTTCCTTGTTCCCCCCTTCACCTTCTTCCGAAGGTGCAACTTCCAGCATTCTGGTTAACACGGGATCCGGCGTGATCTCAGGGAGGGGGGCCGAACACCTGATTAACTTTGCTTTCGCTATCCACTCCTGTTCAAGGGACAACTCTTTTAAAGCGCAAGTTAGTGATAAATATAGGATAGCGTGTCCGGGTACGGGGCTACTTACTTGAGTATCGGGGCGATTGCGGCTCAGACCTGTGTCCTCGGTCAAGTCCGGACACATCTCTTGTGATCCTAAGAAAAGCTTGTACATCTCCATGGGCATCGCGCCCATAAAATGTTGGAGAGCTCGTGGTCCCTCCGGGTTAAATTCCCACAGGCGGAGGGGGCGATGTCTGCAGGGCAGGATGCGACGAATCAGCATGACCTGCACTACTACGACCAAAGTGATCTCTCTCTCTAGGAGGTCTCGAATGCGGCCCTGCAGCAAGGGCACGTCCTTGGACGGCCCCCAGTCAAGCCCTTTATTGACACAGGACGCCAGCCGCGGTGGAGGACCCGAGCGAAAGGCAGGTGGCACCGCCCATTTGGTGCCCCTGGGAACTGTGATATAAAACCACTCTTGTTGCCATAAACTGAGCTCCTCTTGAAAAGATCCCTCGGGCCACTGAGCATCAGCATTCTTGCTTATAACAGCCCCTACGCACTCTGCTTGTCGCCACTTGATCATCTTCGGCTCCACTTTGAAGGTCTTGAGCCACAATCCGAAGTGAGGGGTAATGCGGAGGAAGGCTTCGCACACGACGATGAACGATGAGATGTGGAGGATGGACTCCGGATCCAAGTCGTGAAATTCCAACCCATAGTAAAACATGAGCCCCCTCATGAAGGGGTCCGTCGGGAAGCTTAGCCCCCGAAGGAAGTGAGACGCGAACACCACGCTTTCACCAGGCTTGGGAGTGGGAATAACCTGCCCTTGGGCAGGCAGCCTATGCGAAATTTCGCCGGTTAAATACCTGGCATCTCTTAGCTTTAGCATGTCTTCTTCCGTAAGGGAGGAAGGCATCCACCGTCCTTGCAGGTCGAAGCCGGACATCATCGAAGGTCCGAAGCGCCTGAATCTGGAGCTTTGGGTGTTGGAACTCGAGGCGAGGGGCGGATTCGATTGAGATTGAAAGAAGGGAGTGGAGTCTTGGTCTCTTTATAAAGAGGTTGAATACCAAGAGCCTCCCCCATGACCGTTCGGGACTCGCCTTCGATAGAGGAGACATGCCAACGGGCATGGTTGGGTTACCCACGCCCGTATTGATGAGAATCCAGGAATAAGGGGACACGATCTCTGCTTTGACAAGACGTGCCAAGGAAACCGCCTCGCTAAAGCGCTGAGGTGGAACAGCAAAAACGATTCGAATAAAGGCTTGGCCGTGGTGTGATGTCATGCCACGAAATACGTCAGCAGATGGAATTTGTGTAAATATTGTTCTCTCTACGGTGGTACGTGGAACTTATTTTGCAGAGCCAGACACTATCCTTGTGTTCAAAATCTTATATGAAGTATTCGGAGGAGGAACCCGCCTTGCAATGCCGAAGACAATATGCGCGCCGGACTCTTTGTCATTGAAGCCTGGTTCAGGGGCTACTGAGGGAGTCCCGGACTAGGGGGTGTCCGGATAGACGAACTATCATCTTCGGCCGGACTCCTGGACTATGAAGATACAAGATTGAAGACTTCGTCCCGTGTCTGGATGGGACTTTCCTTGGCGTGGAAGCCAAGCTTGGCGATACGGATATGTAGATCTCCTACCATTGTAACCGACTCTGTGTAACCCTAACCCTCTTCGGTGCTTGTATAAACAAGAGGGTTTTAGTCCATAGGACGAACAACAATCATACCGTAGGCTAGCTTCTAGGGTTTAGCATCTCTGATCTCGTGGTAGATCTACTCTTGTACTACCCATATCATCAATATCAATCAAGGAGGAGTAGGGTTTTACCTCCATCGAGAGGGCCCGAACCTGGGTAAAAACATTGTGTCCCTTGTCTCCTGTTACCATCCGCCTAGACGCACAGTTCGGGACCCCCTACCAGAGATCCGCCGGTTTTGACACCGACACTAGCCATCTCACTTCTCTGAAAAGCATCATTGTAAATTAAACAACAAGACTGTACATAAATAGGAAACAAGGACTTAAAATAGTACAATAATTACTACATGCGTTTGCCAGGGCCTCAATTTGGAATACTACTATAAATGGCAATCGCCTCAATTTGCTCCTACTATAAATGGCAATGGCCTCAATTTGCTACTACTATAAACAAGCACATCAACATCAATAGCATAGTAAACTAACACATCAACATCAACATCATCAGGTGACCACCAACAGCAACAAGACTAAAATCTACTATAAATGGATCAGAATGCAGCTTGAACCACTACTACTATAAGCAAGCACATCAACATCAATAGCATAGTAAACTAACACATCAACATGAACATCATCAGGTGACCACCAACAGCAACAACACTAAAATCTACTATAAATGGACCATAACACAGCTAGAACCATATCTACTATAAATGGACCAAAAGCTATAAATAGGACGAGACATTGTTCCATATCTATAAATGGACCAAAAGCTATAAGTTACTATTCAGGAGCTGACCATCCAAGGAATAATTAGGCCTGGAGCTCCTGTAAAAGAGTGAACAACTTAAATATTAGTGTACAACAAAACAACAATTTCAATATTACAATAGAAAGAAGTCTTGGGTTTATCAAGCACAACAAAACAACAGTGTGACTGAAAACAAAAGAGGTCTGAGGTTTAGACTGAAAAGGAAGAGCTAGTTATGCATGATGTCTCAGGTTTAAACAAAAGATCAAGACCACAATTTTAACAAGAGATATATAGTCAGTCCAATTGTAAAGAGATAAATAGTCAGTCTGGACAGTAGCATTATGAGTATTTAAGTGGAGATGTAGCCCAAGGATGGATTGATGCCCTGTGATCTTTGTGATCATGAGGTGTGAGAGATCTACTGCTACTAGCACCAAAGCATCCCTCCCTTCCCCTACCCACAAACACACAGAGGCAGAGGCAGCTATGAGTGGAGAAACGAAACATGATAAATGGAGCAATGAAAGGGCAGGACCACCATGTTCTCCCTCACTCGCACAGTCACAAGAATGAGAAAGGCTGAGGGCATGTACACACACACACATACCACACAGAGCAAGCACTGTCCTAGATCTATCTACACATCTAGCTTACCTCACAGGAGCACAAAGGAAAGCAGCAAAGAACCACCACAGCAAGCTGCATATGCTTGCCTCAGTCACAAAAGAAAGAAACTGCTGCAATTTCTTTCCCCCTCACCCTTAGCAACACTAGAAAAAACAAAATGAAAACAGAAACAAACAACATTCTTAGCCGCACTAAGACATGAACTTGACAGCATAATCCTTAACTGAATCAATTCCCACTAATCAAACCCTAATCTAATCCAACCCTAATCTAATCTAATGCAGTCCTAATAAAACCCTAACAAAATCAAACCCTTATCTAATCCAATCCGTATCTAATATAATGCAATCTAGGCGGCGGCAAGAACCCTAATCTAACTAGTAGCAGAAAACAAAGTTAAGAGGAAGGAGAGAGAGAGAGGAAGGATTCATACCTCAAGAGAGATAGGAAGGAGTCGGCAGCGGTGGGAGAGGAAGGAGTCGGCGGCGGCGGCGGTGGGGGAGGCCGTCGCCGTCGATGGAGAGGAGGAGCGGGTCGAATGGAGAGGAGGAGCGGGTCGAGTGGAGACGAGGAGAGGGGAAAATATTGGGTCCACTTATCAGCGAGTTCTATGTTTGCTACGTGAATGGTTTGATATATTAAAAATGGTGGGCATAGATTACAAAACCAACAGCCTCTTCCTAGCCCAGTGGTCGAAACACAATGAAAGAAGCGCCAGGTCGTGGGTTCGAGCCGCTGCTCGCGCATATTTTTTGGCCGCGCGTGGGATGGAGCTAGCCAATATATGTATATAATGAAACAACTAGACACATTGTCAACATTCTGTTGCTAGCTCACTGGTTCAGGACAGGGTGAAACATGCGCCAGGTCATGGGTTCGAGTCCCCGCTCATGCAATTTTTTTATATTCAAAAAAAATTCAGGATCTCTGAAAACAACATCAAAACCATATTTTGCCATCAAAATGTTCACTGACAAAAAACAGCTCTGAAACAACATTAAAATTACAGCCATCATCTCTGAAACAAATCAATATTTTTTGCCATCAGCTCTGAAACAAAACAAAACAATATTTTGCTCCATGCTAGAAATTTGAAACTTCATGAAATCTTCAAGGACTATGAATCTCCATCAGTATAAAACTTCAAGCACTGCTACAAAAACTACATTTTGCTCCATATTACAAAAACTACATTTCTCTCCTGGAATCTTCATTTTGATACAGCCATCAGGATAACTACATCACATCAGCTTCATCATTTTGCTACAGCCATCAGGATCATCATTTTGCTTCCGCCATCATTTTGCTCCAAGAATCTTCAAGCATTTTTCTACCTAGAGAGAAGATTGATCAGGTCACTAGTCCCATAGATACCCAAACAAAGAACATGCAGCAATAGTATTTACCTTTGCCAGTCCATTCGCTACTCATCGTCGTTGATACGAAAACAAGGAATTCTATGCCCACTCCTGTTTTCCTCATCATCACTACAATATTGCAGCATAGTATGATCAGTCTGGTTTTCCTCATCCTCACTCTCATGTCCATCCGCTACCACCTTTATTATTTTCTTGATGCCTTCAACTGTTGCAGCACCAACGATCACACGTTCCCGGTCCATTCGCACTCTGCTTTGCATCGGAACTTCCATAGAGTCATCATCAGCTTGCAACGGAACTTTGGTAGAGTCTTATCAACTTGGTATGTTAGTCCACCATCACCGAGGCCCTTTTCCACTTCAGTTTCAGTCACACTCCACAAGTGTCTGTGCTCAAAGTTTTGCACAACTCGGCATTTTCCATGCAAAAGAGTGTATGGCAGATAAAACACCATTGTTTCTTGTGTTGTTAAAATAATGGGATCACTCTTATACCAGCACCTTGCAGTGTTGATGCTTTTGAAGTGGCCATCATATTTGACAAAAGATTCTCTCTTCTTCTTGCTACAAAGCTCAAACCAGTCACAGCGAAATAAGACAATCGAGCGATGGATGCCTCCACTAGAGTTGTACTGCAAGTCTATGATGCTTCTCAGCTGAGCATAGAAGTCAATTATCTCACGATCATGTGACCCCCCAGTGATGGTTCCACTATTCTGTGTCTTCCTTTTTTCCTCGCGGTCAACAGTGTGGTACCGGACACCGTCAGTAGTGCATGCTGAATACACTCTCACTTGCTTATCCGGTAAGCATGCCAAAACAAATAGATCATCACTGACCTTCTTCTCCTCATGCAACTTTCCAATTTGCACAAATAAACCATTTAGCAAACAATGGTATTTAACAATTGGTGAATAACAAAGAAAACATAAAACATGTGGCTAAAGATCTCACATGATTCTAAAACAACTTAGCAAACCCCTTGGCAACCCTTTTATCAACATGGATATTGCTTTCTTCCTGATTTAACTCTTCCTTGCATTTCCTGCAATGCCAACAAAACATGTGAATTAAAACATTAGGCTGGTGCTAACCCAAGCAAAAATATATATATATATATATATAATGAGTGCACAAGATATAACATACTCGATATAGGTAGAACCTCGGCGCAATTGCTGAGCACATACCAAACCATCTTGTCATACTCATCACCAACCTCCAAGTATTGTGAGGCTCCAAGAAAGTTCACACCATGGTTGAAAACAGAGACATCACCACTTTGCGAATCAGGCCGCTCTCGATTTCTGCCCAGCCGGTTCCATCTTGTTTCCACATTGCCAAAGTATCTAGATCAAAAAGTCAAGCACTCGTCAACGACATATGCTTCAACAATAGAACCTTCAGGTCTTGCCGTGTTTCGCACATAATGCTTACAAGTAAGTAGCCTTCTTTCGATTGGGTACATCCAACCATATTGCACAGTGCCTATTAGCATTGCCTCTTTTGGTAAGTGCACTGCCAAATGGACCATCACGGTGAAGAAAGCTGGAGGGAAAATCTTCTCGAGCTTGCAAAGAATAATTGGGATTTCTTTTTCAAGTCTTTCCAGGACAGTTAACTTGAGTGTTTTGCAGCACAGTTCTCTAAAGAAATTTCCCAGCTCAGGAACCGGTTCATATATATCCTTGTCCACGATTCCTCGGAGGCCCACTGGTAAAATCCTTTGGAGGAGGATGTGACAATCATGGGTTTTCAGTACTGAAAGCTTGAATCCACCAGAAGTAACACACTTTGCTAGGTTAGCAGCATAACCATCTGGAAATTTCACCGCTCTTAGGAATTCATAGAATGCAAGCTTTTTTGTTCTTTACTCATTGTAAACCATGCTCGTGGCATTTCAAATGAATCATCATCTTCATTGTGCTGTAGATGCAAATCTTCTCTTATGCCCATGTCCTCCAAATCAAGCCTAGAACTAACCGTGTCCTTTGTCTTCCCTTCAATGTTCAGAAACATCCCTAGTAGATTCTCGCATATTTTTTCTCAATGTGCATTACATCGAGATTATGCCTTAATTTCAGATCAGCCTAGTATGGAAGGTCCCACAAACAAGACCTCCGGTCCCAACATTGACCTTCCTCATGCTTTCTTTTCTTTGCAAACTTTCCTGGTCTCACATCTTTCACCTTTTCAAGTTGCTGCTCTAGCTCTTCTTTAGTGAATTCAACTGGCTTGTCACGGGTTACATTCTCACCATTAAAATCTTTGCTTCTTCGCCAGCGATGATTTCAGGGAAGAAAGCGGTGGTGCCCAATATAGCAGATCTTCCTCCTTATTCTCTTTGAGCAAGGGTCTTTGTCACAATGGACACAAGCCTGATAACCCGCTGTGATCCTCCCAGACAGAGTGTGCAGAGCCGGGAAATCATGGATGGACCATATGATTGCAGCACGTAGATTGAACTTTTCTTCCGGACTCAAGGCATCGTATGTAGGTACACCAGTCCAGAGCTGGAGCAGTTCTTCTACGAGGGGCTCCATAAAGACATCAAAATCCTTTCCTGGAGACTCCGGACCCGGGATAAGCAATGACATCATGAAGTTGGACTGATCCATGCATACCCATGGTGGCAGGTTGTAGGGCACCACAAAAACTGGCCACATGCTATAAGACGTGCTCGTGTTCCCAAACGGATTAAACCCATCTGTGGCAATGCAAAGTTTTATGTTCCTTGGATCTCCAGCAAAATCTAAATGTATACGGTCAAACTCGTTCCATGCTTCAGCTTGTGCCACTGTACCTCACGCGATGATTTCTTCGAGATGAACATCCGCTGCAGCCTTGGTATCGAGGGAAAGTGCCTCAGTACCTTCTCCGGTATTGACTTCTTCCCATCAGCATCTTTCCACCTAGAGGCATTGCATTTTGGACAGTTGTCATGCTTTACTAAATCCTTCCGAAACAAGACACAGTTATTTGGGCACACATGTATTGACACATAATCTAACCCTAGCCTGCGGATTATGCTCAATGCTTCATCATAAGATCTGGGAACACAATTATCAAGGAATTGCAAGCTCAAAAGGCGGAGTATTGCGTTGAATGTGGCATTGCTAATCCGGTAGAAAGACTTGATGTGGAGTAACTTCACGGTGAAGGTAAATCTTGAAAATTTACCCCCTTCATGAGCTGCGCGCTTCGCCTCCTCTAACACCTCAGCAAACAACGACCTATGTCCATCAACATGATCTTCAGCATCGTACAAATCCTTCAATAGGTCAGGAATCCTATCATCTTCATGCCCATCTCTTCCTCCAAAATAGCATTATCTCGCAGAACCTTTTCCATGAAATCAATGCCAGCATCACCACCACCGATCATATGAGAGGCCTCTGTATCAGTTTCAAAATGTTGAGGTTGTCTGTCTAAAGGTTCTCCATGATATATCCATCTATCATATGTGCTGGACATCCCATTAAGAAGCAGATGATCTTCCACTCTTCCTTGAGCCATTCTTGAATAGTTGAGGCATTCGCAGCATGGGCAAAGAATGTGAGCATAGTTGGCAAAATTTGCCCGAACAAGTGCATGAAATCATCAACTCCTTTCATATGTTCTTTCGAAAACTTTCTAACTCCTTTTCTAATCCAGCTTCTGTCCATCTGCCAAAGACAACAAATTTTTGCAACTTAGCAAATCAATCTAAGTGCATCAACATTAATTAATGAAAATGGATGGAAGTAATGGAAGCTAAAATTCCAGAAAATAAGGTAGGCACCCAACTTTATATGCTAACTGTCTAACCTTATATGCTAACTGCCAGAAAATAAGATATGCACCCAACATTGAGCTATTTCCAATTTCTCACTACTTTAGTCCAGTTCACATGGTTTACTGATTTCACATGGCAGCAATAAAAAGCAGTTCATATGAAATACAGATTTCACATGGGATAAATGAAAAGCTAACAAAAACTTGTAAAACCTAACATAGATCAGGCAGAGCTGCACTAAGAAACATATGTGGTTCCTGTAAAGAGGATATCCACAAAGAGATTAGGCTCCAACTGCATCCATTTATGAAGCAAGCTGTAGCATCCATCCATCAGATTGAGCTCCAGCTGTAGCTGATGGATTCTCAGTCGAATTAAGTTACACTAGACTGCATTTCAAATTAAGCTCCTCAACATATTGAATCTCCACCTTCCCCTTTCCTTTCCGTTTGAAAATGATATAACAATAATAGCTAGTGGTCATCCCTGTCCCTCAGCTAGTAATATAAAAAACTCAAATTATCTCTCTCTTTCTCCCATGCCCCTAAGCTAGTATTGACAAACTAGCTAGTGTTCATCAGCAGGCACAACACAGGCAAATCTGAGGCAAATCAGAGGCAAGGAGAGGATAGGGGGAGAGGGGTGCATACCGGGAGGTGTTCTTGCGGCGGAGAGGAGGGAGAGGAGTCCCCCATGCTCGGCGAGCTGCTCCTGTAGTGGACAAGGCGAGCGGCGAGGCCGTGGGCGAGGTCACCGGCAGCGAGGTCGCCGTTCCTGTCGTGGGCAAGGCGAGCAGCCCCTGCTGGTTGCTTCGGCAGCCGACCCCGCCCCCTCGCCTAATACCCCCACCGATTGCTTCCGCCCGCTGCCCGCTGGCCCCGCCCTCGTCCACCGTCCCCCGTTGGTTGCTTCCGCCCGCCGCCCGCCACCACACGCCGCCACCTGGTCGGAAGACCTAGAAAAACTCTATGTTGCTCTGTTCGATGCCACCCGCCGCCACCTGGTCGGAAGGCCCCACTTGTCACTGTTACGAGAGAGCCATGGTTTTGTATAGTCTATAGAAAACTACCCACACATTAGCAACAATCCCTCTCTAGCCCAGTGGTACCGAATGAGCGAACGAGCGCCAAGTCGTGGGTTCAAGTCCCCGCTAACGCACATTTTTTAGGGAATTAAACGCTCGCTCACCCACGTGTCAAATGGGTCCCGCCTGTCAGTGGCTCACCCACCTGTCAAATGGGTCCCTCCTGTCAGTGTTGCTAACTATTGCTCTATTCGATGCCACCTGGTCGGAAGGTCCCACTTGTCAATGATACGAGAGAGCCATAGTTTTATATAATGTATAGATAAATTCCCATTCATGAGCAACTGTCCCTCTCTAGCCCAAAGGTAGCAAGCAAGCAAAGCAAGCGCGAGGTTGTGGGTTCGAGTCCCGCCTCGCGCATCTTTTTTGGGCCAATTAAGCGCTTGGCCCCACCTTTCAAATGGGTCCTGCATGTCAGTGTGTGCCCCGTCTGTTGTTGAATATTAACATTTAAGCAAAAAGGACACCTAGACAATGACACATAAGCGAGGTTGCTGAGGTGGCTGCCTAATCATCCTAATTCATTCAAACTCAAGTGTAGTGACCATGTTATAGTGGTCATTATCAGCTAGGCATGAGGCAGTGGACAGTGCTTTCCACTTTACGACCATTTCATCTAATGAAATTATGACCTTTGTGACCAGAATGGTCATTATAGGTTAGGGTTTGGAGCCCCCCCAACAGCTTTTGACCAATTGGTCTAAAATAGTCATAAATTTATGACCAATTCTTCTAGGGTCACTAACAGAAGGTCACAAGTTGACATATTTCTTGTAGTGGAAGGAGAGAGACAGCGGGGGAGTGGCAGAGCGCCGCATGTGTGGGCTCACCCATTGGGGCTCTTGGGCGGCTCTGGCGCGTGTGGGAGGGGGCAGCAGTAGGGAGAAGGAGGAGGGGGACCAGGCCGTAGCGTGTCGCGGACGCCGAAGTGCATTGACTGGCGCGCTTGGGAGGCCCAAGGTGGACGGGAGTGCGGCGGCAAGGCTCGGCCGCCACTGTAGTGTGCTCCAGAGGAGGCTTTTGGCCGGCATGAGCGTGTTTTGCGTGCGCTGCCATGTCCACTTGTGTCTAGAGTGTGCTGGGTGATGGGCTAAAGCCTGGGGTGACATTGGAGACCTAGCAAAGTCAAAGAAAGAGAGAGGGGGAGCAGAAAGAGAGGGAAGTTGCTGGACATAGATGAAAAATGAGGTTCTCACCCCCAAATAATTGAGTTGAAGCCATCCAACTTTTGCGAGTGGTAGAGGGGTTCTAGGACATGATGTGCTAAGAATTGTGGCTCAAGGAGAATCCATTTGGTGCCCCAAATGTTGATCACAAAATTATGGGAGAAGGTGTCTGATGGTAGTTTGGTCAAGCAAATGGATTCCACTTGTCATGAGAATCAACAGGATCAAATGACATTTATAATTGAGGATGGTCACCAAGTTTGATCTCATTTGAAGAAAGTTGCCAATGTAACTTTGGCAAACCCTAGAAATGAACAGAAGTGAACTTCCCAAGATTTAGTCATGCAAATCTATTCTCCTTGATGCACCACTTGGTGTAGTGTCATAATTAGAGGTTCTTAACATGTCCACAAAAGTTTAGATCAAAGGGAGAAAGTTGGCAATGTAAAGTTGCTCAAATTTGGTTCTGGACAGGAAGGGTTTTGGGGCACTTTGATCAAGTTAACTTGTTCTCCAACTTGTGCCACTTGGTCTAGATGATTTATTAGACCATTTTAGCATGTGGACCAAGTTTGAGAGCATTTGGACAAGCTTGCTAATGTAAAGTTGTTCAAACTTGAAGAAGGGCAGAAATGGTTTTGAGAGGGTTTCATGGGGTTATACTATTCTCCATGACATGAGACTTGGCAAGATCATCAAACATGTCATATGTGACATGCTAGAATTTTCTTGGAATTTTTAGAGAATATTTCCTTGTAAAAATTTCAAAAGCTTGAAATATCTAGAAAGGGTTTTTCAGGGATTTGACCAATATTTTGAACATGACTGAATACGTCTCCAACGTATCTACTTTTCCAAACACTTTTGCCCTTGTTTTGGACTCTAACTTGCATCATTTGAATGAAACTAACCCGGACTGACGCTGTTTTCAGCAGACTGCCATGATGTTGTTTTATGTGTAGAAAACAAAAGTTCTCGGAATGACCTGAAAATCCACGGAGATAAGTTTTGGAAAATACAAAAAATACTGGCGAAGGAATCAAGACTAGGGGCCCACACCGTGTCCATGAGGGTGGGGGGCGCGCCCTCCCCCCAGGGCGCGCCCCCCTATCTCGTGAGCCCCCTGACGCTCCACCGACCTCAACTCCAACTCCATATATTCCGTTTCGCGGAGAAAAAAATCAGAGAGAAAGTTTCATCGCGTTTTACAATACGGAGCCGCCGCCAAGCCCTAATCCCTCTTGGGAGGGCTGATCTGGAGTCCGTTCGGGGCTCCAGAGAGGGGGATTCATTGCTGTTGTCATCATCAACCATCCTCCATCACCAATTTCATGATGCTCACCGTCGTGCATGGGTAATTCCATCGTAGGCTTGCTGGACGGTGATGGGTTGGATGAGATTTACCATGTAATCAAGTTAGTTTTGTTAGGGTGTGATCCCTAGTATCCACTATGTTGTGAGATTGATGTTGCTATGACTTTGTTATGCTTAATGCTTGTCACTAGGGCCCGAGTGCCATGATTTCAGATCTGAACCTATTATGTTTTAATAAATATATGTGTGTTCTTGATCCTATCTTGCAAGTCTATAGTCACCTATTATGTGTTATGATCCAACAACTCCGAAGTGACAATAATCGAGATACTTGTCAGTGATGACCATAGTTTGAGGAGTTCATGTATTCACTATGTGCTAATGCTTTGTTCTGGTTCTTTATTAAAAGGAGGCCTTAATATCCCTTAGTTTCCACTAGGACCCCGCTGCCATGGGAGGGTAGGACAAAAGATGTCATGCAAGTTCTTTTCTATAAGCACGTATGACTATATTCGAAATACATGCCTACATTACATTGATGAACTGGAGCTAGTTCTGTGTCACCCTATGTTATAGCTATTACATGAGGAATCGCATCCGACATAATTATCCATCACTGATCCAATGCCTACGAGCTTTTCACATATTGTGTTTCGCTTATTTACTTTTCCGTTGCTACTGTTACAATTACTACAAAACTGTTATGTTTACTTTTGCCATTGTTACCTTTATTATCATACCACTTTGCTACTAAATACTTTGCTGCAGATACTAAGTTATCCAGGTGTGGTTGAATTGACAACTCAACTGCTAATACTTAAGAATATTCTTTGGCTCACCTTGTGTCGAATCAATAAATTTGGGTCAAATACTCTACCCTCGAAAGTTGTTGCGATCCGCTACACTTGTGGGTTATCAAGACTAATTTCTGGCGCCGTTGCCGGGGAGCATAGCTCTATTCTTTGAGTCACATGGGATTTATATTTGTTGATCACTATGAGGAACTTGAAAGACGAAAGATCCAAGATTTTACCCTCAACTATGAGGGGAGGTAAGGAACTGCCATCTAGCTCTGCACTAGATTCTCCTTCTGTTATTAGTAAGCTTGCGACACCTAAACCTGCTACTGCTTTGAATTCTGATATGTAGCATGTTATTGATGATGCCACTTCTGCTATGCATGATACTTATGATGAAACTACTTTTGTGCATGATACTACTTTGCCATTGGGTGAATTTCTTGATGAACAACTTGCTAGGGTTAGAGAGAATGAAATTATTGAAAATGCTATTATTGATGATAGTGATGATGAAAGTTCTCCCCCTGATTATGAATTACATGTTGTTCCTGAGGGTTATGTTATGGATGAGGAAGCTGGTAGAGCTATCTTTGCTTGCAAAGATAGATATGATCTTAAAAAGTTATTAGCTAAATGGAAGGAGCAATCTCTTAATGCTAGAATGAAACCTGACCCTGCTTTTGCTACTTCACCTATCTGTGTTACTGATAAGGATTATGAATTCTCTGATGATCCTGAGATTATTGCTTTGGTTGAATCTGATCCTTTTTATGGCCTTGAATCTGAAACTGTTGTGGCACATCTTACCAAGTTGAATGATATAGCCACCCTGTTTACTAATGTTGAGAAGTCTCGCTATTATCATATCCTTAAAATATTTCCGTTCTCATTAAATGGTGATGGTAATACTTGGTTTAATTATCTCGATCCTGGTTGTGTGCATAATCTCCAGGATATGATTTATGACTTCTCTGCTAAGTATTTCCCTGCTCATAAGAAACAAGCTGCCTTGCGGGAAATTTATAATTTTGTGAAAATCGAAGAAGAGAGGCTCCCACAAGCTTGGGGGAGACTTCTCCGATTACTTAATGCTTTGCCTGATCATCCTCTTAAGAAAAATGAAATACTTGATATCTTTTATAATGGACTAACCGATGCTTCCAAGGACTACTTGGATAGTTGTGCTGGTTGTGTTTTCAGGGAAAGAACAGTCGACAAAGCTGAATTACTATTGAATAATATGTTGACTAATGAAAATAATTGGACTCTCCCTGGGCCAATTCCTGAGGCAATTCCTGAGCTGATTGAGCCAACTCCTGAGCCTATTCCTAAACCCACTCCAAAGAAGAGAGGTGTTTTATTTCTCAGTCCTGAAGATATGCAAGAGGCAAAGAAATCAATGAAAGAAAAAGGTATTAAAGCTGAAGATGTTAAGAATTTACCACCTATTGAAGAAATACATGGTCTTAATATATCGCCTATCGAAGAACCACATTGTCTTGATAACCCAACACAGGTAGTAAAGGTAAATTCTCTCCATAGATATGATAAAGTTGAAATTCCTTCTACTAAATTCCATAGCCCATGCCTAGATGAATTTGATGACTTTATGGATAGAGAAGAAAGTTTTAATGCTTATGTTGGTAGAGAGTTAAAGAATAATGCTTTTGAAATAGGACGCTTGAGTGATTATATGGCTAGAGTTAAAGGTGAACTTAAACTCATTAGCAAATATGCTTCTATGGTTACCACCCAAGCTAAGCAAGTACTTAAAGCTCAATGTGATTTGCTTGATGAATTAAATAATAAATATGACTTTGCTATTAGAGTGGCTACTAGAACTGGTAGAATGACTCAGGAACCTTTGTATCCTGAAGGCCACCCTAAGATAATCGAGCAAGATTCTCAGAGAAAGAATTTAGAGGTACCTAGTTCTTCCAAAAAGAAGAAAAAGAGAAACATAGGACTTTGCATGCTTCTAGTGAACCTATTGTAGACACACCTGAGAATCCCAATGATATTTCTATTTCTGATGCTGAAACACAATCAGGTGATGAACATGAACCTAGCGATAATGTTAATTATAATGTTCATGTTGATGCTCAACCTAGCAAAAATAATGAAGTAGAGATTGAACCTGCTGTTGATCTTGATAACCCACAATCAAAGAATCAATGTTATGATAAGAGAGCCTTTGTTTCTAGGAAGCATGGTAGAGAAAGAGAACCATGGGTTCAGAAACCCATGCCATTTCCTCCTAAACCATCCAACACAAAGGATGATGAGGATTTTGAGCGCTTTGCTGAACTGATTAGACCTATCTTCTTATGTATGCGCTAAACTGATATGCTTAAAGTAAATCCTTATGCTAAGTATATGAAGGATATCATTAAAAATAAAAGAAAGATACTGGAAGCTGAAATTTGCACCATGCTTGCTAATTATACTTTTAAGGGTGGAATACCAAAGAAACTCGGAGATCCGGGAGTACCAACTATACCATGCTCCATTAAAAGAAATTATGTTAGAACTGCTTTATGTGATCTTGGAGCCGGTGTTAGTGTTATGCCTCTCTCTTTATATCGTAGACTTGAATTGAGTAAGTTAACACCTACTGAAATATCTTTGCATATGGCTGATAAATCAACTGCTATACCTGTCGGTATTTGTGAGGATGTGCCTGTTGTGGTTGCAAATGTCACTATCTTAACGGACTTTGTTATTCTTGATATTCCCGAGGACGATAGTATGTCGATTATCCTTGGTAGACCCTTTTTGAATACTGCAGGGGCTGTTATTGATTGAAACAAAGGCAATGTCACTTTTCATGTTAATGGTAATGAGCATACGGTAAACTTTCTGAGGAAACAATATCAAGTTCATAGCATCAATTCTACTGGGAAAGTTCCAACTATTATTATTTGAGGTTTTGAATCTCCTCTTCCTATTGTCATGAAAAAGTATGATATTCTTATTGTTGGGGATGTTCATATCCCCGTTGAGATAACCTAGTGTTATTCGAAATTTCTCCGGTTCCATGTTATTCGGTATGATCTTGTTAACAAGTCTTGATCAACCTTGTTAGTGGATTCATTTTGATGATCATGAGATGGATGAAACTAGAAGGCACAACCTTTTGTACCCTCTTTTTATTTTCTGTTATTTAGAATAAATAAAGCAAAAATATTATTATCTGTTTGTTTTCTGAATTATCTGTGCAATAAAAAATATCCCAAAAATAAAAGTGCTCCAAATGCCCTGCAAATTTAGTATGATTTTTTATGGAATATTTGAGGATTTTAGGCATTGAAAACACTGCAGGAGGGGAAAGCACCTGACCACGACGGTGGAGGGCGCGCCCACACCCCCTGGGCGTGCCCCCCTGTCTCGTGGCCCCTCGGTGGCCCCCCTCCACTTATGCCAGCACCCACACACTCCATCTTCTTCCCAAAAAAATTCCCCATCCAGCTCAAGCACGAGTTCTAGCTCATTTTGCTGCGATTTTCGATCTCCTTGCTCAAAGCTCCATTCACAAAATTGCTTTGGAAGATTATTGCTTGGTATGTGACTCCTCCATTGGTCCAATTAGTTTTTGTTCTAGTGCTTTACTCATTGCAAATTTTTGCTGCATAGGTGACCATGTTCTTAAGCTTTCATGTTAAATTTAGGAGGTCCCAAGTAATTCTAAGGCATGATATAGGATCTAGGCACCAATAGGAGTAGTTGCTATCAATCTTGTTTAGTTTTATTCACTTTTATTTTGAAGTTACTAAAATTTCAGAAATTTTTCAGAAAAAGAAATATGTCTAGGAGAATGTACCAAGGTGGTTCCTCAGTAAAGAAAGGACCCAAGATTGCTATGCGTGAGCAAGATGATGAACTACCGAGGGACGCAGAAGTACGAGCTTGTGAGTGGCCATCCGACGATTTTATGGTCAAAGCAGGCTTTAAGGAGGAATTTAACGCATTTGTGCGTAATGCCGATCTGGAGGACTTCTAACAAGATAAGTGTCCTCAGTACTATCAATTGACTGATTCATTCATGCGAAGGTTTAAATATAAATGTTCATGTAATTCTCTGAGTGTCCTGTTTGATATCTATGATAGATCTTATACGATGGATTTAGAGGATTTTACAACTACTTGTAGCATGGATTTAGAGGATTTTACAACTGCTTGCAAACTTCCATAGTGGGGCAATGTTAATGATCCCCACAAATATGAATTTAGATACTTTCTTGCTAGTATTACTCTGGGAGAGTCTAGGCATATAGCACAAGCTACCCTATGGAGCATTCACTTTCCTGCTATACATTATTTTGCTCTCTTCATTGGTAGATCCATTAAAGTAAAGATGAAGCATATCATATGGGTGTCCCTGATCTTAGTGTCCTCAAGAGTCCCGTGTTAGGTAATAAAGATTACAACTTGGGGGCAATAGTTGCACGTAGGTTGCATAACAATGGTAGGGCTGGAGATTTATTTGGAGGAATTTATGCGACCCGTGTGGCTAATTATCTTGGTATAGCCCCACGAGAGGGGGATATGGTGTTGCCTCCTGCTTATTTAGATTATGACGCTATGGTTAAATATCATTTTCTTAGGAGGAATGAACAATTCCTACAGTATCGACTAATCTTTGACAGACATAGCTCTGTCCATGTTACTCTTCCTGCTCCTTCCCTTTTTGATTACCAGGCAAAAGGAAGATATGTCGTTACCAGGGAGGGAGCAGCTGAACACGAGGAGAGAGCAGAGGCGGCTCGCCAACATGCCGCAGCTCATGAGGCATTTGCTACTGCATCACAGTACGACCCCAGTTACAACTATGGATATCAGCCAGGCTACCCTTAACCATAGACCAACTTAGGCCAAAAGCCTAAGTTTTGGGGAGTACGTATTTCTCACTGACTTTACATTTATGTTCACACACTATTCTAGTCATCGGTGTTCATACTCTTTCATTGTATTATCCATGCTAGTTTAATTTTCTTTTTCTAGCCTTCTTCTTGTGTGTTTGATAAACCTTAAGAAAACCCCAAAAAAATAGTTAGTTTAATTTCCATGCTTGTAGTAGAAATTAAATTAAAACCCAAAAAGATTTCTCGTTCTTGTTCTTGTTTGTTGGGAGCTTTCCCGTGTAAATACTTTTATTTTCTTTTCTTTCCTTTGGGGGTCAAGAGTAGAAGACCATATTGAAAATGTTTAGTGGCTTTCTTATGCGTGATTGTTGATTTAACTTAGATCTCATATTACTTTGTCTTCTCTCTTGAGATGAATGCTTGCAGATTCCAGCTTAGTCCAATGCACGTGCACTATTATTATACACATTGGTCGGATGTGCAAGTGAAAGGCAATAATGATGATATATGATGGACTGATTGAGATGAGAGAAGCTGGTATGAACTCGACCTCTCTTGTTTTTGTAAATATGATGAGTTCATCTTTCCTGATTCAGCTTATATGAAGTAAACATATTTGCAATGACATTTAGAGATTATAGTTGCTTGTTCCATGCTTGATTATCTATGAGTTATAATGGTGTACCTTGCGTGCCAACACGCTATTAAAATGATTATGATGTGGTATGATGGGATGGTATCCTCCTTTGAATTAATTGAGTGACTTGACTTGGAAGATGTTCACGCATGTAGTTGAAACAAATAAACATAGCCTTCATGATATTTATGTTCATGGTGGATTATATCCTACTCATGCTTGTACTCGGTGTGAATTAATTTTAATGCATGTTCATGACTGTTGTCGCTCTCTCAGTTGGTCGCTTCCCAGTCTTTTGCTAGCCATCACCTGTACTAAGCGGGAATACTGCTTGTGCATCCAAACTCCTTAAACCCCAAAGTTATTCCATATGAGTCCACCATACCTTCTTATATGTGGTATCTACCTGCCGTTCTAACTAAATTTGTATGTGCCAAACTCCGAACCTTGAAATGAAATTCTATTTTGTATGCTCGAGCAGCTCATGTTCCAACTAGGGATGCATGTATCTTCCATGCTAGGTGTGTTATGCTCAAGAGGAGTGGACTCCGCTCCACAGTCACGAGAAAGGGCCAGTAACCGGGATGCCCAGTCCCATGATCCAAAAAGATCAAAGCAAATCAAAATAATTAAACAAAACTCCCCCAGGGCTGTTGTTAGTTGGAGGCACTTATTGTTTCGAGCAAGCCGTGGATTGATGCTTGTTGGTGGTGGGGGAGTATAAACTTTTACCATTCTATTTGGGAACTGCCTATAATGCATGTAGTATGGAAGATATCGCCATCTCATAGTTGTTGCGTTGGCAGTGAAAGTATGCCTCCCAAAATGTTATTCATCTCTATTTTAAAATCGAGCTCTGGCACCTCTACAAATCCCTGCTTCCCTTTGCGAAGGGCCTATCTATTTACCTTTATGTTGAGTCATCACCTTCTTATTAAAAAGCACCCGTTGGAGAGCACACTATCATTTGCATTCATTATTATTGTTTTATATTGGGTATGACTTGACTGGATCTCTTTTACCATGAATTACAATGTTTAGTCAGTCCTTGATATTTAAAGGTGCTCTGCATTTATGTTTTGCGGTCTCAGAAAGGGCTAGCGAGATACCATTTTGTTATATCATATTATGATTGCTTTGAGAAAGGGTTGTCATCCGAGTTTTATTATTATGGCTCGCTAGCTGATTATGCCATTGATATGAGTAATTGTGAGACCTAGGTTTTATTGTGAGTATGGTTAGTTCATAATATTTGCTGAAACCTGAAGCTGGCTTTACATGTTTACAACAACAACAGCAAATAGTGTTTGTAAAAGTTTTTCTTTATCACTTTCAGTTTATCAACTGAATTGCTTGAGGACAAGCAAAGGTTTAAGCTTGGGGGAGTTGATACGTCTCCAACGTATGTACTTTTCTAAATACTGTTGCCCTTGTTTTGTACTCTAACTTGCATGATTTGAATGAAACTAACCCGGACTGACGATGTTTTCAGCAGAACTGCCATGATGTTGTTTTATGTGTAGAAAACAGAAGTTCTCGGAATGACTTGAAAATCCACGGAGATAAGTTTTGGAAAATATAAAAAATACTGGCGAAAGAATCAAGACCAGGGGGCCACACCCTGTCCACGAGGGTGGGGGCGTGCCCTACCCCTGGGCGCGCCCCCCTGTCTCGTGGCCCCCCTGACGCTCCACCGACCTCAACTCCAACTCCATATATTCTGTTTCACGGAGAAAAAAATCAGAGAGAAAGTTTCATCGCGTTTTACGATACGGAGCCGTTGCCAAGCCCTAATCTCTCTCGGGAGGGCTGAACTGGAGTCCGTTCGGGATTCGGAGAGGGGAATTCGTCGCCGTCGTCATCATCCACCATCCTCCATCACCAATTTCATGATGCACACCTCCATGCGTGAGTAATTCCATCGTAGGCTTGCTGGACGGTGATAGGTTGGATCAAATTTACCATGTAATCAAGTTAGTTTTGTTAGGGTTTGATCCCTAGTATCCACTATGTTCTGAGATTGATGTTGCTGTTGGAAATATGCCCTAGAGGCAATGATAATCGTTTATTGTCCATGCTATAATTGTATTGAAAGGAAACTCAGATACATGTGTGGATACATAGACAACACCATGTCCCTAGTAAGCTTCTAGTTGACTAGCTCGTTGATCAATAGATGGTTACGGTTTCCTGACCATGGACATTGGATGTCGTTGATAACGGGATCACATCATTAGGAGAATGATGTGATGGACAAGACCCAATCCTAAGCCTAGCACAAAGATCGTAGTTCATATGCTAAAGCTTTTCTAATGTCAAGTATCATTTCCTTAGACCATGAGATTGTGCAACTCCCGGATACCGTAGGAATGCTTTGGGTGTACCAAACGTCACAACGTAACTGGGTGGCTATAAAGGTGCACTGCAGGTATCTTCGAAAGTGTCTGTTGGGTTGGCACGAATCGAGACTGGGATTTGTCACTCCGGTTAACGGAGAGGTATCTCTGGGCCCACTCGGTAGGACATCATCATAATGTGCACAATGTGACCAAGGGGTTGACCACGGGATGATGTGTTACGGAACGAGTAAAGAGACTTGCGGGTAACGAGATTGAACAAGGTATCGGCATACCGACGATCGAATCTCGGGCAAGTACAATACCGTTAGACAAAGGGAATTGTATACAGGATCGATTGAGTCCTTGACATCGTGGTTCATCCGATGAGATCATCGTGGAACATGTGGGAGCCAACATGGGTATCCAGATCCCGCTGTTGGTTATTGACCGGAGAACGTCTCGGTCATGTCTGCATGGTTCCCGAACCCGTAGGGTCTACACACTTAAGGTTCGATGACGCTAGGTTTATAAAGGAAGTTTGTATGTGGTTACCGAATGTTGTTCGGAGTCCCGAATGAGATCCCGGACGTCACGAGGAGTTCTGGAATGGTCCAGAGGTAAAGATTTATATATGGGTAGTCATGTTTTGGTCACCGGAAAAGTTTCGGGTTTGATCGGTAACGTACCGGCACCACCGGGAGGGTCCCGGGGGTCCACCAAGTGGAGCCACCGGCCCCAGGGGGCTGCATGGGCCAAGTGTGGGAGGGGAACAGCCCCAGGTGGGCTGGTGCGCCCCCCCCCACCAAGGCCCAAGGCGCCTAGGGCTTGGGGGAAAGCCTAAAAGGGGGTGCCCCCTTGCCTTGGGGGGCAAGGCAACCCCGCTGGCCGCCGCCCCTCCTCAGATTGGATCTGAGGGGGCCGGCCCCCCTCTCCCTTGCCCCTATATATATGTGGGGGTTGGGAGGACAGCCGCACCCAAGTTCTGGCGCAGCCCTCCACCTCTCCCAAGTACTTCTCCTCTCCCGTGGTGCTTGGTGAAGCCCTGCAGGATTGCCACACTCCTCCATCACCACCACGCCGGTGTGCTACTGCTGGACGGAGTCTTCCTCAACCTCTCCCTCTCTCCTTGCTGGATCAAGGCGTGGGAGACGTCGCCGGGCTGTACGTGTGTTGAACGCGGAGGTGCTGTCCGTTCGGCACTAGGATCTCCGGTGATTTGGATCACGACGAGTACGACTCCTTCAACCCCGTTCTCTTGAACGCTTCCGCTTAGAGATCTACAAGGGTATGTAGATGCACTCTCCTTCCCCTCGTTGCTGGTTTCTCCATAGATAGATCTTGGTGACACATAGGAAAATTTTGAATTTCTGCTACGTTACCCAACAGTGGCATCATGAGCTAGGTCTATTGCGTAGATTCTTTGCACGCGTAGAACACAAAGTAGTTGTGGGCGTTGACTTTGTTCAATATGCTTACCGTTACTAGTCCAATCTTGTTTCGACGGTATTGTGGGATGAAGCGGCCCGGACTGACCTTACACGTACACTTACGTGAGACAGGTTCCACCGACTGACATGCACTTGGTGCATAAGGTGGCTAGCGGGTGCCAGTCTCTCCCACTTTAGTCGGAACGGATTCGATGAAAAGGGTCCTTATGAAGGGTAAATAGCAATTGACATATCACGTTGTGGTTTTTGCGTAGGTAAGACTCGGGATTGTTTCCCACACGGAGGGGAGTACGACTGTACGAGGGTTTACTGGTTCGTCTTCCTCGCCGGAGAATAATAGCAGGTGTGGGTGAGTAGAGGGATGGCTAGGCCAGTGATGGGAGTACGATGGGGCGGTGAGGCCTGCGCGGCAGCACAGCCGGCCGCGGGGAGGAGGGAGCAGGCAGTCCCGCCGGTGATTGTTTGAGCGGCTCGAGCAGGAAGAGCAGAGATTGAAGAAGCACGACGACCGTTGGATGGAAATCCAACAGTCACTGCTTGTGCGTCAACCTTTTTTTAAAAAAGCCTCAAATCTGTGGAAAACAGCATACAACCCATCTGCCATTATTTCTAATAATTTACTGCCCATTTGCTAATTCTTAAGTTTTTTTTAGGAGCCCATATTCTTTTTGTTAGCATTACAGCCCATATTGTGGCCACGGTTAAAAAATTATATGAAATTTTGCATATTTCGGTGTGGTCCGAACTGTTTTTAATCCTGAAATTTCGACTCAGATTCAAACTGATTTTAAAAATAAATGTATATCAATATAAAATCCAACAAATTCTCCACGCATAAACATTAATGTAATTTAAAATCTTGAAATGAAAAAAAGATATATGAAACTAATTGTCGGTTTGATGTGTTTTAAAAATGTACAATCCATTTCTCATTACTAATGGGCCATTTTCTCGGCCAACCGAATGAAAGCTCTCCTCGTCTTGAAAGATTTGCAGCCCAATAGGCCTGATAAAGCGACCTACTTGGCAAATCACAAAAAAACTGGGCTGTGTCCGTGGACCCAGCTATCAGCCTCTCCACGTACAGTACTCCTCCGATGGAAGTCGTTCCTTGACCACGTTGACCACGCCCCACGGAGAGCACCACGGTGGTGGATGACGGCGAGGCCTTAGAAGGGGATGACGCGGAGCCGGGTAAGACGCGGCAGTGGAAGCCCGCGCGGAGAGGAGTACGAGGGTTCACTTGTTCGGCTGCGGTGTGAGGCTACCGTCGCCGCAGGGCCTGGCCAGCGGTGGGAATAGTAGGGGGCGGTGAGGCCTCCGTGGCAGCACAACCGGCCACGGGAGGCAGGAGCATGCGGCACGACTGGCGCTGATTTGGGCGGCTGGAGCAAGAAAACCAGAGGTTGAAGAAGCACTACGGTCGTTGGATGGACATCGTACGGTCACTGGAGCTAGAATCGTTCATATTGACTAAGTTGACAAAGCCCTTCGTCCTCGTCAACTTAGTAGGCCCACAAGTCAGCCTCCCACCAAGGTGGGTCCAAGCTAGCCGGGGCAGTATTCATTTTTTTGTGCGTAATAAGGAGGCACTTTCGGTGGGTCCGAGCTAACAGCGGGGGGTACGTTTTTTTTGCAAAATAGGGTGGCCCGTCCGGTGGGTCCCAGTAGTCAGGGGGAAACATTTTTTCGCAAAATACTGGTGGCCCATCCAGTGGGTCCCCGCTGTCAAGTGGAGGAATAATTATTTTCCGCGTAATAAGGAGGCACTTCCTTGCGGCTGCCGTGGACCCAACTGTCAGCCTTTTTCAACTTACAGTACTCTTCCGATGGAAGTCGGTCGTTGACCACATTGACCAGGCCGCGTTGAGAGCACCACGGTGGTGGACGACGGCGAGGCCTAGGAAGGGGACGACGCGGAGCCGGCAAGACGCGGCAGTGGATGCCCATGCGGAGAGGAGAACAAGCGTTCACTGGTTCGGCTGTGGTGTGAGGTTGCCGTCGCCACAAAATAACAGGGGGTGTGGGTGAGTGGAGGGATGGCCTGCCAGTGGTGGCAGTAGTATGGGGGCGGTGAGGCCTCCGCGATAGCACAGCCATCCATGGGAGGCAGGAGCAGGCGGCACGACCGGCGCTGCTTTGGGTGGCTGGAGCAAGAAGACCAGAGGTTGAAGAAGCACTATGGCAATTGGATGGGCATCATACGGTCACTGCAGTATTGACTAAGTTGACAAAGCCCTCCGTCCCCGTCAACTTAGTAGGCCCACAAGTCAGCCCAACAATATGGTGGGTCCCAGCTAGCAGGGGGGTATTCACTTTTTTGGGCGTAATAAGGAGGCACTTCCTTGCGTGCGAAGATATAGCTGGTGGGTCTGACCTGTCAGCGTGGGGAATGTTTTTTTCATGAAATACAGAGGCCCTTCCTATGGGTCCTAGCTATTAGGTGGAGGAATCATGGTTTTGCGCGTAATAAGGAGGCATTTCCTTGCGTGCGGCCGTGGACCCAGCTGTCAGCCTGTCCACGTAAGTCCAGTTCCAATGGATGTCGTTCATTGACCATGTTGACCAGGCCGTGCTAAGAGCACCAGGTCAGTGGACGACGGAGAGGCCTAGGAAGGGAACGACATGGAGCCAGGGAATACTCGGCAGTTGTTTCCCACACGGAGGAGTACGATGGTTTATTGGTTCGTCTGCCGTCGCCGGAGAATAATAGCTTGTGTGGGTGAGTAGAGGGATGGCTAGGCCAGCGATGGAAGTACGGTGGGGCCGTGAGGCCTGCGCAGCAGCATAGCCGGCCATGGGAGGAGGGAGCAGGCAGGCCCGCCGACGCTTGTTTGATCGGCTGGAGCATGAAGAGCAGAGATTGAACAAGCACGACAGCCATTGGATGGACATCCAACAGTCACTGCTCTCGTGTGTTGACTAAGTTGACAGGGCGTTGCGTGTGCATCAACCTTTTTCTTTATGAAAGCATATGCGTCAACCTGTAGTAGGCGCACAAGTCAGCCTCAAATCTGTGGAAAACAGCATACAGCCCATCTGCCATTATTTCTTTTTGTTAGCATTACACCCCATATTGTGGACACGGTTAAAAAGTATACGAAATTTTGCATATTTCGGTGCGGTCAACTGTTTTTAATACAGAAATATCAATTCACATTCAAACTATTTTGAAAAATAATTTTTATAAATATAAAATCCAAATAATTGTTCACGCATAAAAATCAATGGAATTTAAGATCTTGTAATGAAAAAAAAATTGAAACTAATTCCCGGTTTGATGTGTTTTAAAAATGTACAACCCATTTCTAGGCAAACCGAATGGAACTTTCCTCATCTCGAAAGATTTGCAGCCCAGCAGGGCCGAAAATGCAAGTAGGCCTTGTTTGGGTATTTCTTTTAAAAAATAGAACTGGGCTAGCCATTTTCAGCAAGAAAAAAACACAACTGGGCTCATGATGTGGTAAACATAAATAAAACCCTGGCTAGATGGGCCACAGCCCCCACACAGCCCCGTTGTTACCCTGATCCGTCGCTAAAACTAGTATAAATAACAACTGCTTGTTCCTCAAAAAAAATGCGCGACTTGCTGGGTCCCTAGTGTCAGCCGCTCGTAGTGTAATTCTCTCGTTTATTGACTACGTTGACAATGGCGTGAGCCCCAGATGTCCAACCATTAGGAGGAATCATATTTTTGGGCTTGTAATATAGAGGCACTTGCTTGCGTACTGCCATGACGCTGGTGGGTCCCTACTGTCATCCTCTCCATGTACAGTCATCTCCTTGTTCCTCTCGGTTGTTGACGACGTTGACAACGCGAGAGGGCGACGCACCACGCACGGCGAGCAAACCAAGGCCGCAAGGCGGAGGACGACGGCAAGGCCTTGGACGAAACGAACAAGAGCCGTGGAAGATGCGCCGGTCCAGTCGCAGGCGGAGGGGAGTATGAGGGTTGACTGGTTCGAGGCGGCTGCGTGTTTGGGCTGACATCACTGAAGAATAACTGGACGTGTGGGGGAATAGAGGGAGGGACTGGCCAACGTTGGAGGGTACGTACAGTAGGGCCGGAGGCGCAGTCAGCCATGGGAGGCGGGAGAAGGCGGAGCCGATGGGGTGGTTTTGTTTGGGCGGCTGGAGGAAGAAGAAGACAAGATATAGAAGATACACGACAGATGTTGGATGCCAATCCGACGGCTGGTAGGCAGAATCGTTTGTTGACTGGTAGTAAGTCGACACCACCTTGGATAGGCTATTTCCTCGCGGGTCCCAAATGTCAGAATCTAAATCTGTCACGGTCATGCAGCCTTTCCTATGAAAATTTACAGCCCATTTGATGTGCTAGTTCAAAATAAGTTTGTGGGTGCTGGCGGGGGCTAATCACTTGGCTTATGTAATGCACAGTGAGCTCAAGCAGCCGGCGAGAGTGATGTTATTTCCCTTGGTTGGGATTTGTTACAATACTTCACTCTAAATGAAATGAATGGCAAGCCATTTGCCTTGTTTCAAAGAAAATATGACAGTCAAATGGATCAGTCAGGTCCATAGAATGAACATCCTAGGTCATAAAATTTACTAGATTATGACCACAATATGTTGTAAATAGAAGCCCGACACGTTCAGAAGCTCTTTTGCCCACCTGAAACTCCTTTTTTTGCTCTTTGACATACCCATCCGTCAAAACCATGTTGCTGATAAACTTAAGCCTGATGGACAATAGTAACCTCGCATTCAGCAGGAAGAATGTGACAAATCTTGTGTTTGCATGTTTGGCTACATATCATTCTAGCGTTATTGTCTTCAATCGAATCTCATGAGAAGTGAGAAAATCCCGATGCTTATGAATCCACCGATTGGTTATAACTTTCTTACCCCATCCTGTTTCCTAAATAGACATGAACATTGAAAACAGTTAAGGTCTAAAAGAAGAGTGTCGAAAGAGCAACAGCTGAACGGTTAATCTAGTACACTATATGCGGGCTTCCAATGTGCATGAAATTATCACCTTTATATACAACTTCTCGAGACATGGAAAGCATTGCAGCAAGCCAATAATCTTGTTCAGATCAAAATTATTCATTTGGATATATAAGATCTTGATAGAATCCAGCACCATTGATAGGCCATCCATGGAGAAACTCTTCATTGAGCATAGAACATAATATTAGTACAAAATGTGTACTCCAAGATGATATATAAATTATGCGCAGAAATTTAAAATGCAGCTTATGGTTACAAGTGTAGATGATAATATAAAGTACCTGAAGAACTGTGGAGCCAAACACCATATTGAAATGAGCACAGAGATCATGTATTACACCCAAGGTCTCCAGTTTGGGCGCAGAGAGGACGGTTATTGGCAACGGTGAATAACTAGAACCAAGGATCAACCTTTGAAGTGAAGGGGCATCTTGGATGATGAGCTGCTTTCCATCAAAAAAATTCCAATTCTTACAAGGTTAGGCGACTTTATTTGGAGACAACCGATTCTAACTGTGAAAACAAGAACCAAGCACTCCAGCGCAGGGAAACTGGAGTGGATGATGTTGTGCAATGAGGCCTCTTATATACGAACCTGCACAAGTGAAAGTTTCTTGAGAAATGGGAGTCGAAGGTTTAGTACCAGATTGTCTGGTAGGTAGCACAGTGCAAAGGTGGCAGTGTGGAGAGAGGAGGAAAACCGCAAGATGGACATTGGTGCTGAGGGCACAAGTTCATGGCGTTCGGTATGTGGTATGTGATTTCCAGGGGAATAGTAGAACTCAAGCAACCGTAGTTCTATGAATTCAGGGGATTTCAGCCAGGCGTCCATCGTGCAGGGCATGGTATGCTTGCTCAGGTAGCATGACGGGATGCACATGCTTTGAACGGAGCCCTGGTGGGAGGAGATGATGGCTCTGGGGATTACAAAATCATTGAAGAGAGATAGCTGATGATAGTCGAGACTAAGGGGCACAACGCGCCATAGAGGGTGCCACCGAATTGAGAGGACTTGGGTGCGGCAGCAATCCTTGGTGGGAAGAAGCGAGATGATCTCCCCAAGGACGGTGTCCGGGAGATCACTGATGCGGTCCGCCCGAGATTCTACGGGTTCCTGGGATTCGGTTGGGGTGGGGTCGCCACTTCTCCCCGGGCTGTTGGGTGCGGGATCTACAATAGGCGTCGCTGCTAGCAGGAGCCTCATCTTCTTGGCGCTGGGGTCAGCCGACTCCATTTTCCTCGAGGGCTTTGTGTTGCGCTCACGGATTTGAGCAGAGTAACGAATGACGAGCGTAGTTGTAGTGCGAGCGAAGAATAAGGGGAGCTAGGGGTTAACGTTTTCTGTAGGAGTGAGGAAGAAGGGGAGCTGGGGTTTTCTGTAGGAGTGAGGTGAGGAATTTGGGGGTACGAGTGGAGCGAGCTGACGTGAGGTGGGTGGGAGCAAGGAGGAAGAAGAGCACCCAGGGTTTTTTTTGGGGGGGGGGGGTGTGCTGGGTGTGGGTAGCGCCTCTCATTCAGTAAATATATGGGCTTTTGAATTGATTTTACTATTTACTAGTGTGGATGGTCTGTTTCGTCTTGGGACCAGAGAAACAATTACTACTAGTACAGTGGAGACACTCTATAGCTACCCAGAAAAACAATTACTACTAGTACAGTGGAGACACTCTACCGCTTTTGGCCTTCCTAGGTCATTGAAACGTCTCCCTCTACTGAATGTCGTTATACTTTTGTTCACCGACATGCGGGCCATGCAGCGCGCGGGCCCAAATGCCATCCACCAAATTAGAAGGAAGTATGCAGGCAGAGAGTCACCCCGGTTGTAGCGCGGCAGTAATGAGCCATCGTATCACAAAACCCCACCTCCCCGCAGTCTAAGTTTGACGGACGAAGCAACCATCATTTCACTCTTCGCTGAATCCCCTTCTCCCTCACCGTCTTCAAGAAAGGCAACACTCGCATCTGCCACTATTCTTCTCTCCCAACAAAGGGAAGGTAAGCGGATCCGTGATGTTGGTATATTTTCATTCGAAGAAAAAAAAGAACTTTTGCAAAGCAGTAACCGATCCTCACTCTCTTTTTTGTTTCATTGTCATTGCGATTGTGTTTTCCTTTCAGTGATCTCCTAGTATTCGTTAGTTTCATGATGGACCAAGGAGAACCAGGCAAAGATCTGCCGATATTGGAGCAGACGCGGGAGGCTGATCCCCATGAGACAGAAAGCTCCAAGAAGATGGAGGCAACCACCGAGCCGACCCCAGATACGCTCACGACCACTACTGCGATAGTCAACGCATCGTTTGAGTTTACATCCCCCGTGGCACTGCAGGAGCAGTTTTCCCTCTTCGAGGATGTGCCCCCCCCCCGCTGAGCTTCCCAAGGTGATTTCCTTCTTTGCCGATCTTGATTGTGGTTTTTCATCTAAGTATGTGGTGATTTTTTTAGAAAAGGAAGTATCTGGTGATTAATGATGCAAAATTTTATTAGCTTCGATGCCATGCTATACATATTGGTTTAAATAACTTGTGTTTTTTATACTAAAAAGTAATTCAGAATTTGTTTATGTTTCAATTGGAGCCCTGATGCAGACAAGGATTACGTTGTTGTACATGTCACTCTCTATGAGGCGAATGACCTGAATATACACACTGGGAAAACAAAGTTCTTAGGCTGTTGGATCCTGGAAGCCAGTTGTGGTTGTACCAATGAAGAGTTGTATTCCAGCCTCACTGTTGTCAGGCGTGTTGTCCAGGGTGTACTGAAGCACAAGAAGTTCAAAGCTACTCCTTTGTTTGTGAGGCATACTGTTCTTGTCAAGCTTACGCAGGAAGATGGCGTGGCATGCCTCCACAAACAAGTTTATCAGTGGCAAGGCCACAAGGTTGTCTTCATGAAGGTTCACAGGATTGAGATGCTGCAGGACGTCCTCGATGATGTTCATGGCAAGGCCCGTCTTGTGTCCAGCCCAAATTAGATCGAGGCATGAAATAGTTGCCCCAGCTAGTGTTTAATAGTATTTTGGATTGTGTCTAATTATCCGAACGTTGCCTGTTATCGACCCCTCTGGGGCTAGTACTCTGTTTGAATCCATCTATGGGAACTGCTGCTACTTCTGTGTGCCCATGAATCATGTGAGAACCTTCATAATTGTTGCCGACACAGATGCGTCCTCACTAGTTTTTTCATGAATATGGCATGGTAAGACATAAGTTGTCACAGTTTATCATACGAGCAGTGTGTGTTTTGATGAAATAGAGCACTCGTTCGAGAACTGTGCACCGACGTATACATAAGTACTTGTAAACACTGTTGGTGCTACCCTACTTGTAAGCAGTTGTGCAAAACACGGCACATTGGCTCAGCTCGCTTCAACACTAGGCTATCGACTAGCTAACGATCAACAATCTGATGTCTGACATATAAGCAACTATGTATCTTGTTACAGTGGTTCATGCAGTTAATTGAGGCCACAATGTAATAAATTCCAAACGTTCACACGCTAGTCGAGCGCTCATGTGGAACACTCACATTAAACTCGTCTTCATAAAAAACTTGAAAAGCTAAGAAATTTTATACATCTCAATGATTCATAGAACATAACAAACATATACTAGTTCATAGCAAAAGAGAAAGTTGTTAGAAGGTTTACAAATCAGGAAAAACAAGCAAGGCTTCTCCAAGCAAAGGGCCTCCCGGCAGGCTTAAATTTCCTGGAGTTCACTCTAGTTTTTTCTTGTTGCCACCATCCAGGGTTAGGTTCTCTCATTCCAGAATAACCAATTATAATTGTGGTCTCAGCTGGAATGCTGAACTGAACCATGCAGTGTACTGACCAGCTGAAATGCTTGTGCATTCCACTAAATTTAAGCACCGTTATTTGCAAAAATAAGCAGCCCACAATGCCTCTTGTCCGCGCACCTATCCAAAAAAACCGCCGTGCATCCGTGCGAGCTAGTCCTCGGTCCATGGATGAACTGGTAGAAAGTGCATTCTAGACTAGGATGCAGTTGTTTTCGCTCGTCCCTGCACTGTAATCAGGAAGTAAAACATACGAATCAGCTTCTTTTAGATTGCGTTGGTCATTCTACCTTAGTTACTACCAATGTAGGGATACCTTGAAGACGGGAGGTTAGACGACGGCAACGAGGGATAGTCATCTCATTTTGCATAGTTGTACTAAAACTGAGGTGTGTGCTTTTGATTATGCGGATAGAAACAATAGGAGACAGACATCCCAAAATGATATGGAGACAGACATCTCTGTTTGCGCAAATACGAAATATGATTATTTAAACAGTGATAGATATTACTACTTTCCCCCGTTTCCTCTTAGAACCAAGTCCTAGATTCATGCTACAGCTTTCCCACTTTCTTCCCTATTTGAACCAACGCTTAGAGTCGACTTTATGAACTAGCTTTACTTCTAATAATAGTTGAAGTCTAGGTGCCTTTGGAACAGCGGACGGAAGTAGAAGAGGATCCACATGAAGGGAGCTGGGGAAGTAGAGCAAGGCAGGTTTCGAAGGAATATATGCCTGAGAGTCGTCGGCATGTGGCAAAGACGGCGTCGGGAGGCCGCATCTTGGCCAGAATACCACAGGGAGAATGAAGGGGTCGGAGGCCCTCCCGAGCCGGTGCTCTCTCGGAGAGAACGACACGGCCGCCGGTTGGGACGCGCGGGCAGCCGTTGGTCTCCTCCCTCGCCGCTGACGAGAGCGTGAATGATGCACCTACACCCCTGCCCCGGTCGAGGTTGTCCAGCCGGATCTGTGACCAGCTGTGAGCTGAGAGAGAGTGTGGCCACCCATGTCTTGCTTAAATCTGGAGAGCATGAGAGAGTGAACGAGAGGAACCCTAGTAAAGCAAGTGCTAAGGCTCCTTATTTTATATATAGTGGAGTGATTTTGTTGTACCAGCTTCAAAAAAATGCGCTCCTACGTGTACCCGCGAGTGGGTGTGAGAGAACTAGTGCGTGTGTGCACCGCTTCTCTTCGTGAGAGTACAATATACTATGCCCAAAGAACATTCGCCACAAGAGTAATAGTATAAGTGTGTGACGTGTGAGATAAATTAAAATGTGCGCGCCGTCTTTTGTTTTTTAGAAGTTCTGAGGGAAGGGTGTGAAGAGCACATATGTGCGTGACGTCTACCTGCACATAGACAGTGGGTGCGACGTGCGAGTCTGCGAGAGGACTCGGGAGAGTCGTGACTCGTGAGGGTTCGTGTGCGTGAGAGAGAGGGGGCACGTATCAATGCAATGCATGTGTCCGTAGATCATTATCCGACAAACATTCGCCACAAGCCTTTTCCTGACAAACGCCGTAAGAACCGTTAGACCGGCATCCGACAGTGTCAGTTTTGCCATGTCATTTAACAGAACAGCCACTCCTCCTACACACAAATCTTCCACGTGAGTGTTAGAAACTGCCGTATGCTCCCTCCGTTCCGAAATGCAGTGCATATAGCTTTACTGAAAATTCGAACCTCGCAAACTTTTACCGAGTTTTTGTGTACCAAATTGCACATGTAGAATACCCTGTATATATCATTTCATTCATCTTCGAGAGGTAACTATAAAGATGGGTGAGGAGTCTACAAATAAAGACCATCATATCACCCGCAGCAATTTCAACCATCCTTTAGTATCGAGGAATATCATAGGAACTCTATATGATATGATTTTTATAGGATTTTTTCCTTTAGAGCTTTAGAGCCACTTGGTTCATATAGCTTTAGAGCCACTTGGTTCATATGAATGGATTCCTATACTCCCTTAGTTTCAAAGGAAAATAAACATTAGCGTATATTCAATAGAAAAGGTCCTATGATATGAACCAAATTACATCTCTTTTCTAATCCCTCCTCATAGGAATTGAGATACATGTCATCTCTAGATTCAATAGAAAAGTTCCTATGATGTGAACCAAATGACATCTCTTTTCCAATCCCTACTCATAAGAATTGAGATGCTCCATGTAATCTCTTTCCCTACAACTTCCATGTATACATCTTATATTCCTAAATAGATAGTACAACCCACTAGTAGCTTTTTTCCAAAACATCCAACTGTGGCACAAGAACTATATAGTGTGCCAATAACTTTGAAAGATGGTCGCTGGATGAAGCTAACCCGACAGTGCAGAGATAGGCAAATCCGAGCACTACTGGCCTTTGGATATCATCACCATTCCACCAGTCTGCCACATGTACAATTTAGAAGACTCCATGGTTGAACTAAATCATAATGCACAAACCTCAAAACACAAGCACTTCTCCTTTGTTCTAGAATCTCTTGTATCATAATTGATTATTTTTTTCTAAATGGATTGCCATTATTTGTTTTTTTACTTTATGATTCACAATGCACAACCCCATGAATCTTAACATTTTTATAAAACTAATTGATTTTGAATGAGATGAACTATAAGAACTAAACGAACATCTACATCATGCATATATGACTCAAAGCTTTACATGCTACACTGTGTATTTATTCATAATTTGGTTTCGCAATCTCATGCGTTCAATACATGTGTACCTTACTAGTTTTGAGTAGAGTAGCAAATTTCACGCGGCCCCGGGTATATCAAAATGCAGGACCCATGCATCATTGCCTTTCGGTCGAACCTACATCCACAATATTTTGTACGTACTATATCTCCATTGGTCCCCGAACCCAAAATGCTGCCTCGTTCCCATAAAACCAAGCGGCCCACACATATTTAAGGCACCAACTCGAACCCGTTTACTACGACGTGGCCCCGCACGCCGTAGTACTCCTACAAACCCTACCGCTGCACTCATCACCTGTTTTCTTCAAGAGGACGAGGGAGAAGCCGATTTGTAGTGGCGGCGCTTTCAAAAAAAGGATCTGTAGTGGAGGCCCCTACCCTAGGGTGCCCTAGGTAGCTGCCGCACGCATCATTGTTTTCTCTTTTCTTTATGCTCTTGCACCCTAGAGTGAAATGATGGTTGCTTTGTCTGTACAGCTTAATGCGGGAAAGGTGGGGCTTTGTGATTTGACCCCTCATCGCTCATTTTCTACTACTGCGGCGCTACGACCGGGGTGCCTCCAATTCCAACCACTGCTCCGAACTGTAATTTGGTACATCGCACGTGGAACAAGACGGTGGATGAGCCACATGTCGGCCAAAGGGGTCCTGTTAAGTGTGTCGCCATTTCGTGTGCGGACTGACCCTGCTTGAGTTGCTACGCCAACACGACAGGAGCAGCCTACCACTTGGTTTTGCTCCTTGGTGAATCCCGACTATATTGATCTAAAAAGATACGTGCTGAACTACCCTCTCCATCTTGTTTTTTTATTTTTAGGTGTCTCGGTTTATAGGGCCTGCACGTAGTTCTAGGTCATCCATTTGACTAACTAAATATGAGTTACTATGTCACAAAAAGTATATCATTGGATTCTTAAGCAGATGTAGTTGTATTTAAAAGTCGAGGGCGGGGCTTTTCCTGCGTGGTAGGCGGGGAAGTTCCGCCTAGTCGGTTCGACAGAGAAGCGAGAAGACGAGGGAGTAGGCTGCTGCAAACGTAGGGCTGTGAGATTTGACAGCGAGTTACTGCTGGACAGGTGGGGCCCCGTGATTTGACTTGCCATTATCATTTTAACTGCGGCGCTATGACCGGTGTGAGTCTCCCGATTCCTGACCACCTCCATATAGGTGCCTCTCCCAATGCTCCACCATGTAGTAGAGGCTGGCTCTTGCATGAGAGCCCACTTCTCCACTTTTACCTTGCCTCTCTTTCCGCCACATATGCAAAAATGCCAAGTAAAGCGCACTATTGTACTTACTTGCTCCTACAGGTGCTTAAGCTTGCCACATAGGCATAAAGTCTGATGTGGCAAGTTAATCAAGAAGGGAGAGACTAGTTTGGTGACCCAAGGAAGAAACTGTGCTAAGCGCGTGTACCTAGGTGAAAAGACAAATTTTAGTCTATAGCTAATTAAATGAAGCAAACTTAGCAACAAAAAACTAATAAGCACACCATTTCATCGGAAGATGTCACTCCTTGGCAAATGCAATAAATACTAGTACTCACTGTGTCCCATAATATAAGAACATTTTTGGAACTACACTAGTGTCAAAAACGTTCTTATATTATGGGACAGAGGGAGTACGACGAAAGAGATAGAGAGAAGTAAAATAAATAAATACACTTATAGCCAACCTCTTTGTAGTATGAGTGACTAAGTGATGACTATGTATGACATGCCAACATCAGATAGCCTAACGCACCGTGTTAAATCTCCAAGGGCGCGACCACACGAGCGATGCAGCGGTCGTGGTAGGCGCGACCATGATATGGGCTGCTGGCAGCCCTTGGATCTGAGATCAAACGGTCGCATGGTAAGTTGCTGAAAATTTGCAGAATAACCCTCCAGGATAGGATATTCACCCATAGGTCTGGAATCACGCCATGCAACCGTTCGATCTCACATCCAAGGGCTCTCGGAAGCCCATATCATGGGAGAATGGAAAGCCACTACCCTACCGTTCGCACGCTGGCAGTTCACACCTACTCGTCCCCGCACGTCCTTCAATACTATGGCGGTTCGCTCCTAGTCGTCCCGTCCATTCACATTACGGCAGTTCCACTAATCCTAACCCTCCTCCCAAATCCATGGCGTCCCAAATCTCCATGATCGGCGGTGAGTACAAGTTTAGAACCATCACCGGCGACGAGTTCGACGTCATCTACACCCGTTCTTCCGCGACGGTGAAATGATGCCTTTCTCGCTTCAGACGCATGTTCAAAAACTCACATGATGAGTGGGGTGCTGGGTTAGATGTTGAGTACACCACAGTCCTGGGACAAGGGAAGGATCTAAAGGATGAAGAGAGGAAGAAACCCGCCGTGATCTAGGTTTGCGTGCATGACTTATACTTGGTCTACCACATATGCCATGCCGATGTTGAATGCCTGGATTTTAAGAACTTCCTCAAGGACAAAACAGTGAAATTCGTTACTGTAGACTTTAAGAATGACAAAGAAGTCCTGGGTCGGGTAGGCCTCATTGTAGGCAACCGCTTCGACCTCCAGAAGAATCTGCTGGTGCCCTCTCGTCAACCTTCAATGCTGACCCTAGCAGGAGCCATGGTTCATCCTTCGTACCGTAAACTGGAGAAACCTCATTACATGTTTCATTGTCATGCATGGCAGCAGAATGTACTAGATATAGACCACATCCACTACGCTACAATGGATGTCTACCTTTGTTTCAATATCTACAAGGGTTGGATGAAGAGCAACAGCCAAGTGTGCGGTTCAAGCGAAGAAGTATCGGCCAAGAGGAAGAGGGACAAGGACGAAGTCAAGGACGTGGACGAGGAATCCAAGTAAGGTGGCAGTGTCGTTGCTCATTGTGGTTCTAAACTTCTAATGCAGTGTCTACCGAATTAGTTGCATAGCTTGGTATGCTTAGTTTAATTTGAGGGGTGTGTTGTGCTGAGCCCCCAGCAGAACTATGTTATGTTTCTTCTCGTTACTTTAACTCTTTAGTATGTACATACTACTAGTATTTCTTTAATAGAATTTAGCACCCCAATTAAGCACATACTAGCTTTTTTAATAGTACTATATGCATAATTTGGCGATGAGCGCTCTCTATATGTACCACCTTTTTTAAATTTTTAATTTTTGCTCCATGGCGCAATCCATCGATAGTACTACTGTACAAAAGTATACATTTTTTAAAAGGCTAGAGTACTGTTCATCACATATATAGCCAGTTAAATTCTCAACCTAGAACAACGTGCATGCCATGTAGTAAACCGATACGGAGGAAGTATAGTAAAAATGAGGTGACTTTACCGAGCGATTGGCGGGGGAGCATGGCCTGTCATGCGGTCCCACGTGTCATGATGTACCAAGGCGATGCGCGTGTCCCTCTTGAGGCAGAAGCAATACTACGTGGTTTGAGATGATGGCGAACCAAAGTGTGAAATAATGGTTGCTTCGTCCGTATGGGAAGGTGCGGCATTGTGATTTGACGTCTCATTGCTCATTACTACTACTGGGCTGGTACAAGTGGGGTGTGTCCCCCCTGCTGTTCTGCACTGTTATTTGGTGCTTGACACATCGACCCGGTTGCTATATGTCCTACATGTCGGCGACAGGAAGTACATAATTCATGAAAGGGAGCGTCGACGGAGGAGTATACAACAGAATTCATGAATGGGAGCGACTTAGTTTTGGAAAAATCTGTTTTTACGGAGTACGTGCCCACTAGGGTTTATAGGGCTCATCTAAAAAACATTCATTTTTCCGTTTGATAAGTCTCAATTCTACTATACTAGTAGCAGTACCATTACATGTTGGATTTCGAGGTGCGTTAGATCACCCGACGCAAGCAGTGTCAAGAGGAAACTAACCAATGTATGTACAAGTTCATGGAAATTTAGTGGTCATTCATGCATTCATTCTAATTAATGCCTCGGTAAACATAACTTTTTGAGAAAAATGAGCGTACTAATTACTTGTGCAAACTACGAAATTAGTTCGACCACTCACCGTCTACCTTGGTTGGAGAGATTTTGAAATTGAGCCATAAATTGGAAAGGAGGGAGTAGTAACTTTTGTATCGATTACTATTTGTGGCCTTGTACAGATGCAAAATGTATTTTTTTATAGTGGCCTTGTATAAGTAAATGGAGGGAGTACTAACCAAAGTACGTAGTAGGGACGAGGAGTAAACGGAGGGAGTAGTAAAATTTTCTCCTCGTGCTGCGCTCGCAGCGCGTGGGCGAGGGAGCGGGCGTAAAGGCGTACAGTAGTAGTACTACTACTAATACTCGTAAGAAAGCTTCACTTCATCCTGCGAGCCACCGCGCCCGTGGGCGGGGGAGACAGCATACTAAGCAAGCTTCTCCTCATTCTGCGAGTTATGGGACACATCAAAAGTACTCCTGTGTATAGAGTGTCGGTGTCAAAACCGGCGGATCTCGGGTAGGGGGTCCCGATTTGTGCGTCAAGGCTGATGGTAACAGGAAGTAAGGGACACAGATGTTTACCCAGGTTCGGGCCCTATCGATGGAGGTAAAACCCTACTTCCTGCTTGATTAATATTGATGATATGGGTAGTACAAGAGTAGATCTACCACGAGATCGTAGAGGCTAAACCCTAAGAGCTAGCCTATGATGGTATGATTGTAATTGTGATCGGCCTTCTAAAGACCAACCTCTCCGGTTTATATAGACACCGGAGAGGGCTAGGGTTTACATGGAGTCGGTTACAAGGAAGGAAATATAATATACGGATCGCCAAGCTTGCCTTCCACGTCAAGGAGAGTTCCATACGGACACGGGCCGAAGTCTTGAGTCTTGTATCTTCACGCTTCAATAGTCCGGACGTTGTATACAGTCCGGCTCTCCGGATACCCCCTTATCTAGGACTCCCTCAGTAGCCCCTGAACTAGGCTTCAATGACGATGAGTCCGGCGCGCAGTATTGTCTTCGGCATTGCAAGGCGGGTTCCTTCTCCGAATACTCCAAAGTGGTTATCGAACACTTAAATCGTGTCCGGATTAACAAGATGATCTTTACACACCGCTGTAGAGAGAATGATATTTCACAAATGCAATATGCTGACAACTTTTTCTGATGACGTGACATGTTATTACGGTCGGATCATTATTTGAACCGTTTTCCCACAACCAACTACAGTGCATATTGCGAGGCGGTTTCTTTGACACGTCCTGTCAAAGCAGAGATCGTGTCCCCTTATCACGGGATTCTCATCAATACGGGTATAGGTAATCCCACCACACCATTAATCGTGGTGCTTGGGAAACAAGCAATTCCCAACGGGCAAGTGGGAAGGCGCACCGCTTTCGGCGCCTCTATAAAGGGATAAGATTTCCCCATTTTCACCCATGCCTTCTTCCTCCTTTGCCCACTCTTGCCCCGTCGAGCTCCAGCGCCCAAGCCCAAGTCTTCTCCGCACATTTAAACATGTCCGGAGCAGGAGGCAAGTGGGTGGCTTCCACCGTCAAGGAGAAGCACATCACAAATCTTTGGGCGGCCGGATACTTGTCCGTGGACATAGCGCACCGGCTACCGGATGTTGGGCAGGTCATTCTGACCCCAGGACCCCACAAGATGGTCGTATTCGTCGCCCATTTCTTCCGTGGACTGGGATTTCCACTTCATCCCTTCGTCCGTGGGCTCATGTTCTACTACGGGCTAGATTTCCATGATCTAGCCCCGAACTTCGTCCTCAACATCTCGGCGTTCATCATCGTATGCAAGGCCTTCCTCCGCATCCGGCCTCACTTCGGCCTATGGCTGCAAACCTTCTGCGTGAAGCCGAAGGTTGTGAGCAGCCAACAAGCAGAGTGTGGAGGGGCCATGGTGGGCAGAATTCCTAACGTCACATGGCTCAACGGCTCCTTTGTGGAGACCGTAAAAGGATGGCAATCGGGGTGGTTCTACATCACCGAGCCGCGCGGCGCCAACTGGATGGCGGCCCCCGAATTCAGATCCGGAGCCCCCATGCGGCTCACCTCCTGGGAAAGGAAGGGCCTATCCTGGGACGATTCTACGGAGCTAACCGGACTCCAAACATGCATCAAGAGCATGAAGGACAAGAACATCAAGCTTGTCAACGTGATCCAGGTCATGCTCGTTCGCCGGATCCTGGCCTGCCAGTGGCGGGCAGTCAATCTATGGGAGTTCGTCCCGACCGAACACCGAACGCTCCTGAAGCTCTATGACATGACGCACAAAGGCGCATGGAAGGTGCTATTCAAGGCCTATGAAGTGCCTCCTCCCACATCCGAGGACCACGGGCTTCACGCCGTGCGGGCTCCTGGTCAGGTGAGTTCTCAGACTGCGACCGAACCCGGTTCTTTCCAATATGTTCATGGGAGAGCCTTAAGTAGTTATGCATGTTTGCTTCAGGATTATGCGGAGACAGCGGAGCAGGTTTACTATCCGGCTCTGCTGCCAGAAAGCCCAGCTGATGCTCTCCTGACGGAGATTCTGGTTCCGGCACCGTACAAGGTGCCGGAGAAGAAGGCCGAGAAGAAGGCTCCGGGGACTCGAAAGAGTCTTCGGCGCAAGGTTGCGCCGGAAGCCTCATCCGAGGATGACGAGGCGCACTCCTCCCATGAAGGGGAGGAAGAAGAAGAGGAAGACACCCCATCCAGAAATGATGAGCAGTCCGAGGAGGCGGACCAGGGGGCCGGAAAAGGCCCTCGGCGTAAGGCCATCATACCCCTGTCATCTGATGACGACGAGACAGATTCCTCCCGCGGAGGCGGGAGGAACCAATAAGAAATTCCACCTCACTGCACTGGGGAGTGGAAGAAGAGAAAAGCCGCCCCGGAGGGGGAGGCTGGGGCATCCAAGAAGGGGAAGGTGCCCCTTCCGGACTACTCCGCCACAGCCGCTCATAGTGAGGAAGGGTGGCTGCCCAGGGGGAAGCCCCCAGTGCGATCGTAAGTGTCCGCATTCTATCATGGTTTCACTTAATAGTTTTCATACTTATAATGCCGAACATATATGCAGTCTAGCCAGGGATCACCCTGAGGTATCTTCCTCCGGGTCCCTGAGCGATTCGGAGATGAATTCGCTTCCGACAGCCACTACTCCTCAACCCGCGGACGACACGGAGGTGTTCTCCCAAAGGCTCCCAGAGCGGGGGGAGGTGACTCTAGAGACGCCCTGAGGTGGGGTCCCAGACGTCGGACACGCGGGGTTCAAGATCCCCGCGTATCGTGTCGACGAGAGCCATGGCCAGCTGGGCTCTCAGCCGAACACCATTCCGGAACCTTTGATGGTTCCAGACTCAGGTGGACGACCCCTCGTTAGGGAGGGCGAGCCGTCTGTATCGAGGACTTCCGTTGCGCATGAGGCGTCGGACTGTCTGCTGGAAGCACTTCGCGGCGCTTCCATGGATGAAGAGCACCTTACTCTTATGAGCACGGTGATTCGGAAGGTTTTGTCCGCCAAAAGCGGCCTAACCGAAGCTTGCACCAGCCTCCTGACAGGCTTTGAGGTAAGTAATAAATATGTGCAAAATTACCACCCGATAGGTAGTAGCCCCTGATACTCTGTTTGGTGTTCGGAGAGAAAATCCAAACAGAGGGTCAATTATAATCCGCAGGAGTCTAATAATAAGTATTATTGTGAATAAGCAGGCTGTGCTACTTGCTGCTGCTGCCCGTAGTGCCGAGGTTGCCGAACTGAAGCGGGACCTGGAGCAGGCGCAGGGAGAGCTCGACCTCACGAAGAGGCAGCTCGAAGAGAACAAGGGTAAGTGATTCCCGCTCTTATGCATTTAAGGATAGGCAGAATTGATGAGTCTAACACCTAAGTGTCGTGACTGTGTAATAGGGGCCACCGCGGAAGTGGCGTCCCTGAAGAAGGTGCTGTCCGAGGCCGAAGACAAGGCGGCCTCGGAGTGTAAGGAGCATGAAAAGCAAAGTGCTAGGGTAGGTGAGGTACAGCAAGAGCTCCAGGACCTCGCCAAGAAATGCGAGTCCGTGGAGCATGATCTGAAGGCGAAAGAGGCCGAGCTTGCGAAGGCCCTTGTGAATTTAAAAGACGCCAAGGCCGAAGCCAAGAAAGCACAGAAGGAGATCCAGGAGGCCAAGAAGATAGCAGCGGGTAAGAAGTTCTTTATGCAAAGGAAACATGTGGAGGAGGCGTTTCTTTTACTTACTCAAATTCGAAGCTCTCCAGGGGCATTCATAGATCTGCCATGCAGCGTATCATACGCTGCAGAGTTCTACCATGCCCAGGAGGGGAACTCAACGGAGAAGCTGTTCTGGTCCCAGTATGCTGGGGCCGAACACCTGATGCTTCTGAGTGACCAACTGATGCAGTTGGTCGAACTCCACAGGGTGGCCGAGCTGGCTATGAAGGGCTTCATAGTCCGGATGTGGCCGGGTGAGCTCCTGCCTAGTAGCTACTTTGGCCTGATCAAGCAGATGGTAGATGCCTGTCCGCGGCTTGAGGTGATCAAGCGATCCATTTGCATCGAAGGTGCCCGCCGGGCCTTTGCCCGCGTCAAGGTGCATTGGGGCAAGCTGCATGCGGAGAAGATGGTCAAGGACAGGCCGCCGGAGGGCAAGGAGCATCGCCATCCCGAGATGTTCTATGATGGTATGATGAAGGGTGCTCATCTCGTCGCCGATGAGTGTACGAAGGACGCCATTTTAGAGTGAATTCTCTTCTGTCATGTTTGTAATTTAAAGACGAAGTTACTTGCTCTATGTAGCGCTTTTGTTATTTAAAATATTACCTTCTGTGCGGCTGTTTATAAAATCTTGAAAGTAGGCCAGTCGTCGGCTTCTGCCCCCACATTATTAGCACTGGGGTGTTCGTGGAAACCCGAACACTCTTTATCCAAATGTTTGGTCCCTTAAGGATGTGTCCGGCACAGCGAACGAGGCAATCGGACTATGCGGCTTTATAATTTTCACTTAGCCATAGAAGTCTACAATTTTAAATTTCGGTGAAGCCCCTAGAATCCGGAAGGCCGAATTGGGGCGCTGGACACGCCTAGATCGGACGAATCTGATATATCGCCTAAAGCAGAAAATCTTTAAGGATTTTAAGACCTCTCGAAAAGGGACCAGCTCTCGCCACATCATGCCGGTCAGTTTTCGGCTTTCTCTACTGAGGTGCTCGTCTGGAAGAACCGGGACACAATCGCAGTAGTTCTCCCTGCGCTACCTTAGCCGATATAATGGAACGTAAGGCACCAAAACAAGGGAGCTGGGCTATCCCAACTGTAGACCCAAGACATGATTTGGAGTTGATGCATATAGTGCTCTAAGTTCGGGGTGCCGCACTGTCGAAAGTGTTCGGACTTTATTTGCCATATTACGGGGCGCCATGCGAAGCCCCTGGCAAACTGACCGTACCAAGGTGTACAGATGCAATGTCACATCCCTAGCTTCTGGTAATGCTCTAGGCTAGCTTCATGTGTGCATCATGTCTATATTCCGAAAGTTGAAATGAGGAAATTGAAAGCCTCGGAAACCATTTTAATAAAGGGGCAAGAAACACTAAAATTGCAATCAGTAAATCCAAAATGCCCTAGAAATAGCTCTGACAATTTTGGCAAGAGTTATAAATCAAACCAAAATTTTGGGACATTTCTAAGGAATTATTTGGGCTCTGATTTTAAATCAATATTTTATTTGAATTTGGAGTTATATTCATAATATAATTAGAATATAATTTCAAATACCCCTGAAATATTTTATAAGCTTTTGGAAAAGTCCATCTAGCAAAATAAAAATATTCAGAGGAGTTTTTGGCATTGTTTGAATTATTTTAAATTCAAAACAGTGGCAAAATAAATTAATAAAACAAACAGAACAGAAATAAAAGAGAGAAGCCCAGCCACTTACCTGGCGCCCACTTACCTGGCCCAGCCCCTCCAGCCGGCCCAGCCCACCGCCGCCTCCCTCCCCTGTCGTCTTCCTCGTCGCCAGAAGGACCGAGGCGTGGCGCGCGCGGCCACGCGCCCCGGCCACCTCCTCCCTGCCTGGCTGCCTCCTCCTCCCCCTGGACGTCTCCCGAGCGCCACGCACTCGCCCTCGACCCTCTCTCACTCTCCCGCGTCTCTCCCTCCGTCCCTATCCCCCTCTGCTCCCTCTCCCTCCCGCGACCGAACGGAGCTCGTCGCCGCCGCTCGCCGTAGCCACGCCTACCGGCCACCCCACGCCTCGCAGACGCTCCGGAAAGCTCCGCCTCGTCTCCCTCTTCATCCTCACCCAGAAGAAAGGCGCCGGAAGCCACTGGATGCCGCTAGCTCCGCCATTCCCCTCCTCGGCCACCGAGGATCGCCGTCGTCAAATTCGTCGCCGTTCGGCCTTCCCCGAGCTCGCCGTCCATCTCTTCGGGATCCACGTGAGCTCCTCCGTCGTTTCCCCCTCCCCGCTTAGTCGCACTCGCCCTCTAGCTGGCGTCTCCACCATGGCCGAACCTTCACCGCCGCTCGCACTCGTCGCTGGTGATGCTCCGGTGACCATTTGGTCCCGGGCATGCGCCCAACGCGCTCCCCGCATCGCGTAGAGCCTCCGTGGCACTTCGCCGCGCTTGTTTGCGCACCGCAGCCCCATCCCCACTTGCACCCGAGCTTCGGCCGCCGCCGAGCTCGTCGCCGGCACCACTCCGGCCACTCCCCGGCCGCGCCACCACCACAGTTGGATGCGGACGAGCGTCCGCATCCCGAAGCTGTGCTCCGCGCGCCAAACCGAGCCCTGTGGGCAAAACCCGAGGCTCGCCACCGCGGCTGGCCTCGCCGGCGTCAAGCCGCCGGCGGGTTTGACCCACGTTGACCACGGCGGGACCCCCCCCCTGTGTCCATGACAGGTGGGGCCGGCCTGTTAATTAGGTTAGGATTAGTGTTAACTAAAAATTAGTTAGACTAATTACACTGACACGTGGGACCCACTGTCAGGTTTGACCGGACAGTGACCTGTTGACCTGCTGACGTGACTATGAGGTCATGCTGACGCAATAATTCCTTTCTGGAATTTAAATAAATCTTAAATGATTTAATATTTTCAGAAAAATGTCCACAACTTCTAAAATTCGTAGAAATTCAACCGTAACTCCAAATTAAATAAATTATATATGAAAAATTATCAGAAAAATCCAATCTATCCATCTATAACATTTTCATGCATGTTAGAACAACTTATAGCTGCTGTTTAGCACAATTCAATTAAATGGCATTTAAATAACCACATGTGGAGTTTGAATTTGAATCCTGGATTCAAACCAACTTCATTTAATCTGGTTTAGTTGCATCAGCACAAATCACATCATATTGCCATGTCACATTCATGCATCATATTGTCGCATTGCATTGATTGCGTTCTTCCTTGTTTGCCGGTAATTGTCCCCTCTCGATAGACGTGTACCGGCGATGTGATCGATGACACCGATGAAGAACTATATTATCTTCAGAAGTGCCAGGCAAGCAAAACCCCCTTGTTCATTCCGATACAATCCCACTCTCTCGCTCCTGCTCTCTTTTACTGCATTAGGACAACAACGATTCATCTGTTACTTGCTGTGGTAGCTGAACCCCTTTATCCTTTGCATGACCTGTCATTCCACAGTAAATAGATGAAACCCACTAGTATGAGTAGGAGTTGTTTGAGCCCTGTTGTGCCTACTCATTCATGTTTCTTTGTCATGCCTGCTATTGCTTAGAGTTGAGTCAGGTCTGATTCATCGGGGATGAATCGGAGGTGTGTGAACATGTCCTACTATGTGTGAGCTAAGTGTGTGAACACGATTTGGTAAAAGGTATCGGTGAGAGGCCATGTAGGAGTACATGGCAGGTTGTCTCATTGAAGCCGTCCTCAGGAACTGAGTTCTGTGTTTGTGATCCATGATTCAGCTACTACCATACATTGGGCCCTGAAATATGACCCCGCTCGACTTCTTATTCACCCTTGTCCTCTGTCCAGGAGTTGCAAGTAGTTTTTGGTGCTTGTAGTATGCTGGAGGCCGTGGACAGCGCTGACCGTAGGGGTGGGCTGTGATGCGGTAGGCACGTGGCCGGGTATACCGGGCGCCCGTTTGGTGTCACGGAACCCTGTTCACATCGTTTGGGGCTGTGAGCGAAACTCCGGCCGGATCTCCTCATGGATGGAACCTGAATAGGCGATAAACCTGGACTAGAGACTTGAGTGTTTAGGTAGGTCGTGGTCTACACCCACGTCGGCTTTCGCTTGAAGTCTGCCGAGCACATGTCGTGTGCAGACGCTAAGTGGTGGAAACATGTATGAAGAAGTACACCCCTGCAGGGTTAACATCATCTATTCGAATAGCCGTGTCTGCGGTAAAGGACTTCTGGGTTGCTTATATCAGTTCATAGACAAGTGAAAGTGGATACTCTAAAATACGCAAGATAAGCGTGAGTGCTATGGTTGGCGTTCTCGCAAGGAGACGGGAGCGGATCCATAGTGGTGTATTGATATGGTGAATATGTGGACTCGTGTGCGCCACCTCAAAAGAGTTACTTGCAGTCGTAGTTCAGGATAGCCACCAAGTCAAAGCTGGCTTGCTGCAGTTAAACCCCACCATCCCCTTTGTTGATAATGATGCATATGTAGTTAGTTCTGATGTAAGTCTTGCTGGGTACATTTGTACTCACGTTGCTTAATTTAAGTTTTTGCAGAGAGACTTCAGTCTCGCTAGTAGTTCCGCGTGGACTTCGACGTTTAGCTTGTTACCTCAGCTACGATCTTGTGCCCTCGGCAGGATCTGGTAGATAGTCAGGCTTCTCAGCCTTTTTCATTTATAGATGTCTGTACTCAGACATGATAGCTTCCGCTTGTGTTTTGATTTGTATGCTCTGAATGTTGGGTCATGAGACCCATGTTTGTAATATCTCGCTCCTCGGAGCCTATTGGATAAACTACTTGAGTCGTAGAGTCATTTTGTGATGCCATGTTGTATTGCACATATCGAGCATATTGTGTGTATGTTATTGAAATGCTTGGTATGTGTGGGATCTCACTATCTAGTTGTTTATCTTTAGTAGCCTCTCTTACAGGGAAATGTCTCCTAGTGTTTCCACCGGGCCATGGTAGCTTGCTACTGCTCCGAAACACTTAGGCTGGCCGGCATGTGTCCTTCTTCGTTCCTGTGTCTGTCCCTTCGGGGAAATGTCTCGCGATGAATACCGGAGTCCTGTTAGCCCGCTACAGCCCGGTTCACCGGAGTCCTGCTAGCCCAGTGCTACAGCCTGGATTCACTCGCTGATGACCGACACGTTCGATGCTGGGTCACGGATGCCTGTCCCTGTAAGTTTGTGCCACTTTGGGTTTACGACTAGCCATGTCAGCCCGGGCTCCTTATCATATGGATGCTAGCGACACTATCATATACGTGTGCCAAAAGGCGCAAGCGGTCCCGGGCAAAGGTAAGGCGACACCCGTGGGAAAACCGTGCGTGAGGCCGCAAAGTGATATGAGGTGTTACATGCTAGATCGATGTGGCATTGAGTCGGGGTCCTGACATGCAATAACAAATAAACATTTATAAGAGAAGAAAATGCTCAGATAAGGATAATAAGATGACGCTATATATAATCTCCCATTGACGAAAACTACGTTTAAGCGTATGTTTACAATGGATGCATGAAGTAGAGATAAAGTAGGACTATTTGACATGTCCTATCCAAGGGCGGGCTGTGTGCAGATAGATAAAGCAGGTATAAGGATCGTAAATAGATTCCACCTGGGTATTTCCTTTTGTGTACAACGGCTGTTGCCTCCTTGGATGTCTCTCCCATTTAAGTCCGGTAATTCAGCTTTTCTGAGGATGCTGCACTAACGCGGTGTCCTGCAATGTAAGAGGGAAAGAGTATGAAGGTATGTGGCGGTTACCCGCACTATTGACTGAGTCGTTGATCGCCTCCGTCTATGCCCATGGTATCTTGAGTGCGTAATTGTGTATGCGTGGCGTGAACACTACTTTGAAGGGGCTTGGGTGGAGGCCGGACTGCTAATCACTCTCTTGGCGTTCCTGATGACCCTGTTGCGGGGTGCTCCAGACTCGCTTGACTGTGCTCGAAGAGGTCGCCGGATTGGTTTGTCGGAGTAGGCCGCATTGTACTTCTGCCACGAGGGCTGCCGTATGTTCTTCTGTCCGAAGGGAGCGGTCCATATTTCCATTGACAGTGATGACCCCGCGCAGTCCTGGCATCTTGAGCTTGAGGTAGGCATAATGTGGTACCGCATTGAATCTAGCAAATGCGGTTCATCCGAGCAGTCCATGGTAGCCACTTCGGAAAGGGACGGTGTCGAAGATTAGCTCTTCGCTCCTGAAGTTATCCGGGGATCCGAAGACCACTTCCAGTGTTATAGAGCCCATACAGCAGGCCTCTACTCTAGGAATAACACCTTTAAAGGTGGTTTTAGTGGGCTTGATCCCTGAAGGGTCAATGCCCATTTTGCGCACTGTGTCCTGATAAAGCAGGTTCAGGCTGCTGCCGCCGTCCATAAGGACTCGCGTGAGGTGGAATCCATCGATGATTGGGTCTAAGATCAATGCGGCCGAGCCGCCATGACGGATGCTAGTAGGATGATCCCTACGATCAAAGGTGATTGGAAAAGCGGACCATGGGTTGAATTTGGGGGCGACTGGGTCCATCGCATAGACGTCCTGTAGTGCTCGCTTCCATTCCCGCTTGGGGATCTGAGTGGCGTAGATCATATTGACCGTTTTCACCTGGGGGGGAAATTTCTTTTGTCCCCCCGTATTCGGACGCCGGGGCTCTTGGTCATCGTTGCTGTGCAGCCCCTTATCCTTGTTTTCGGTGTTTATCTTACCGGCCTGTTTGAACACCTAGCAGTCTCTATTGGTGTGGTTGGCTGGCTTGTTCGGGGTGCCATGAATTTGGCACGAGCGCTCTAGTATGCGGTCCAGGCTGGACGGTCCCTGGTTATTTCTTTTGAACGGCTTTTTCCGCTGACTGGACTTAGTTCCGCTGAATCCGGCATTGACCACCGTGTCTTCAGTCCTGTCGCTGTTGTTCCCTATCTTATGTCTGTTACACTATGGCTTGCCGTTAGCATCGCGGCCGTCCGAAGTGCCGGAATGTGGCGTGGTGCCGCTGCGAGCCAACCAGCTATCCTCACCCGCACAAAAGCGGGTCATTAGGGTTGTGAGAGCTGCCATAGACCTGGGTTTTTCCTGGTCGAGGTGTCTAGCGAGCCACTCGTCACGGATATTATGCTTAAAAGCCGCCAGGGCTTCGTTGTCCGGACAGTCGACTATTTGGTTCTTTTTAGTAAGGAACCGAGTCCATAATTTTCGGGCTGAGTCTCCGGGCTGTTGAGTAATGTGGCTCAGGTCATCGGCGTCTGGTGGTCGCACATATGTGCCCTGGAAGTTATCGAGGAATGCGTCTTCCAGGTTTTCCCAACTGCCAATGGAATTTGCGGGCAGGCTGTTTAACCAGTGCCGGGCTGGGCCTTTGAGCTTAAGGGGAAGATACTTGATGGCGTGTAGATCATCTCCGCGGGCCATGTGAATGTGGAGAAGGAAATCTTCGATCCATACTGCGGGGTCTGTTGTGCCATCGTATGATTCGTTGTTTACGGGTTTGAACCCTTCTGGGAATTCATGGTCCATTACTTCGTTAGTGAAGCAGAGGGGGTGTGCGGCGCCTCTGTGCCGGGCTATGTGGCTACGCAGCTCGAATTAGTCTGGGTTGCTGCATTCGCCCTAGTCGGATTTGTTGATGATGTATCCGGCGCGACGATCGTCGTCGCGCGCTGGGGCGCACTCCCGTGATCTGTAGATCGATCTTGGATGTCCTGCTTTGTTTTCCAGAATATCTTGCAGGTCTTGCCTGTTGCCCTGGGCCGTAGTGTATCGGCATGGAGGTGTGGGCTGGTGTTCGGGCTGATATGCCATTTTATCCCGGCCGCGGGGTGGCCGGTCAGCCGTTTGGCGCTCGAGTCCATATTCCTCGGCTGCCAGGACTTCAGTCCATCTATCTGTGAGCAGGTCTTGATCAGCTTGAAGTTGCTGCTGCTTCTTCTTTAGGCTCCTTGAAGTGGCTATAAGCCTATGCTTGAAGCGCTACTACTCCACGGGATCCTCAGGCACGCCGAATTCGTCGTCGCCGAGGCTAATCTCGTCTTCGGAGGGGGGCATGTAGTTGTCCTCCTCCGGGTATGCGTCCGTCGCCTGTTCTTCTTGGCTGACCTGCTCATCTTCCTGTTCGGCCTGCTCGAAGGCGGGCTGGTCAGGGTCATATTCTTCTTCGGTGCCATCCGGATTATTTTCGTCTCTGGGGCCGGTATTGCTGTGGCAGGGCTTGGAGCGGCACCGACGACGCCCATGCTTTGTTTTTCTTCTCGAGGGGTTATCCTCCGTTGCCTCATCGCCATTTGTTTCCTTCGGAGTGTCCACCATATATATATCGTATGAGGAGGTGGCCATCCACCGCCCTGTGAGCGGTGGCTCCTGTAATTCTCCTACATCGTCGTCCATACCATCGATGTCTTCGGAGTCAAAGTCAAGCACGTCGGTTAAATCGTCGATCGTGGCAATGAAGTGGGTGGTGGGTGGGCAACGAATTCTGTCGCCGTCTGCTTCCCACTCAAGCCGGACATAGTTCGGCCCAGAGTCTCCTGACAAAGAGAGAGACTTCAATAAGTTCAGCATGTCGCCAAATGGCGAGTGCTGAAAGACGTCCGCCGCGGTGAACTCCATCACCGGAGCCCAACCAGGTTCGGTAGGCTCAGGGACACGCGGACTGGAACCCACAACCAGATATGAATCCGGGGGTCCGGAGTCACATGCTCCCTCAGAAGTGACGCCTGTGTTCGGCTCCATCACTGATGAGGGTACGACCTGCGTGGCGGGGTCCAGCCCTCCGTCCTTAGGTAACACAACCTGCTGATAAGTACATTTCCTATTCACATTTTGGCACACAAACACACCATTTATTGTGATCCAACGATCCATTCTTGTTATGAACTATGATATATTTGAATGAAAATCATATAAAAGATCATTTACTTGTCATTTGATTATTTTGCAGAAAAGTGCGCAAAGGCACTATAAACTTCAAGATTCAGACAAATTGGCTATTGAGAAGACAGAAGGGCAGGAAAGAAGTGAAGAAATGGACTTGAGAGAGAAGAATTGAAGTAATCAAGGGGCCAAGCTATAGATGGAAGGACCAACTTGGGAAGAAAGAAGATAAATAGTAGGGCCAAATCGTAAAGTGGCACAACAGGGGAGGGTATCAAAATCCCTAGCGCAGCCTCAATTCCCTTCGGGCCTAGCACATCTCTCTCTCTCTCTCACCCCTCCTTGTCCAACTCCGTCCGCCGCCACGGCCAGGCCGGCGTCGTGGTGCGCGTCCACCTCCCATCCATCCACTAGCTACACCGTGCCATCTCCACCAGCCGCCACTGCATCATCCACCATCTCGTGCCCCCGATGCTCTTCTCCTCCCCATGTCCGAACTGCTGCTGCTCCTCCACTTTTCTTATCCCCCGCAAATTCTGCTGCTACTTTCTCTCTAACCTCCCCACGCCTCTGCTTCTTCTTCTCCCTCTCCTTGCTGCTACTCCTTCCTCTCACGTCCCCCTGCTGCTGCTCTTCTTCTTGCGCCGATCTACTGCTGCTCTGCTTCCTCCACTAAACTGCTGCTACCTCTGCTTCTTCTCTTCCTACTACTGCTTCTCCCTTCTCCAACTTCCTACTGCTGCCTCCTTCTCTTGCTCCGCTCCTCCTCCTAATCTTCTCTGAACCAGAAAACTGTTGCTGCTCTCCTCCAACTTGCTGCTGCTACTGCTTCTCTCTCTCTCTCCGATCTCAAATTTCTGTAATCTTGAGAAGTTTATTGTTCAGTACTTTGGAATATTCAGAATTGAGATGTTTAGTTCATGTAATATTCAGATTTGATAAGAGCTTGCAATCTGACAATTGTTCAGTTTCGTACTTGTGAAATATAGTGCATTTTATTATGCGCTCTGACTAGTTAATGTCTAGTTGTTTGGATAATATTTGGTATGTTTGATTTGATGTGTGAATTACCGGTCTGCTAGCATATATGTGTGTTCAGCTTGTGTACTAGTCCCCTATAGTAGTTAACTTCCAGTACTAGTTAACTTTGTGTGTGTTTAATTTTCAGTCTCTGTGATAGCTTTGTCTCTGTGACAAATATGTTTGTAATGTGAACCATTTCCATTCTGCTTTATGTGTTCATGTCTTGTTGTTCCCTTTGTGTTACTGTTTTAGTTTCTCATGCAAATAAAAAACAATACCAAAAAGACAGAGAGTATAATCTGAATCTCCCTTTGCTTCTTTTCGTTTACTTTGTCGCCGATTTGTCGAAACGATCTTAGATACTTTAGGTTTATTTTCTCAGTAATCGTCACTTAAATTGTCTAGCCTAGCTTTAGTCAAGCATCATTGCTGATCGTCTAGTCCCTGTGGAGAACACGACACTCGCAGTTTGGGCGAAATATCCCGCTGTACTTTTAATTGATCACCTGCCCAGGATTTAGATTCGGGGATTCTGCCGGGGTGATATCCCGAGCATCGTCTGATAGCAGGTCTAAGCCGTGCTCATCGTGACTGTTCGGCGCTCCTGGTGCTGGCCTGAATCCGTCGAAGATCAGGTCTCCGCGGATATCCGCCGTGTAGTTAAGGTTTCCGAACCTGATTTGATGGCCAGGGGCGTAGCTATCGATCTTCTCCAGATGGCCAAGCGAATTGGCCCGCAGTGCGAAGCCGCCGAACACGAAGATCTGTCCGGGGAGGAAAGCCTCAGCCTGGATAGCGTCGTTGATGATGATTGAAGGAGCCATCAATCTTGACAGTGACGACATAGAGGAACTATCAATGAAAGCACCAATGTCCGTGTCAAAACCGGCGGATCTCGGGTAGGGGGTCCGTCCCGATCTGTGTGTCAAGGCTGATGGTAACAGGAAGCAAGGCACACAGATGTTTACCCAGGTTCGGGCCCTCTCGATGGAGGTAAAACCCTACTTCCTGCTTGATTAATATTGATGATATGGGTAGTACAAGAGTAGATCTACCAAGAGATCGTAGAAGCTAAACCCTAAGAGCTAGCCTATGATGGTTTTATTGTAATTGTCATCGGCCTTCTAAGGACCAACCTCTCCGGTTTATATAGACATCGGAGAGGGCTAGGGTTTACATGGAGTCGGTTACAAGGAAGGATATATAATATCCGAATCGCCAAGTTTGCCTTCCACGCCAAGGAGAGTTCCATCCGGACACGGGTCGAAGTCTTGAGTCTTGTATCTTCACGCTTCAATAGTCTGGACGTTGTATACAGTCCGGCTGTCCAGATACCCCCTTATCCAGGACTCCCTTATAGAGCCTTGCCTCTAAGGTAGGCCCCACATGGTTTGCCTCTTTTTTTAATTTAACATAACGTGTCAAGTCGCAATTTGTTTGTTCACCCGTGGTAGACGATCCTCCCTCAACCAAGTGGACAACCAGTACACGTGCCAAATTACCATGTGGGCTGCCTTTTTCGTACAGAAATGAGCTCCACCGTGTACCTGCACGGGTGTGGTTGGGAAAGAGACGGGAGTACGTGCGCCATGCGTGCACCTCTTATCTTCGTGCACGTCCCCCACCTACGTGGGTGTGTGAGAGAGAGATACAAACCTAGACATAATGCGTCGTCCATCCCCATGCCTCCGCCCAGTCCGACCATCATTCACCACCATGCCCCACTCCTCTTCACCTTATCTCTCATCTTTATCCCTCCATTTTTATATACAAGGGGCCACTATCAAAATTACAATTTACAGATATACAAGGCCACTAACACTAATCGATGCAATATTAATGTTGTTTGCCTCGTGGTACTAGCAAAGGAGGACATTAAGTATCCCTTGCATGCATGCGGGAGTTTGTAAAAAAATGCATCTTGATGTTCCGTGCAACGCACGGGCATCTTGCTAGTCCATGAAAACAACACATGGCAAAATTCCACGGCGAACGAGGGATTTGAATATGTTGGGAGGGGCTGTTTGGATCTTGCCCGGGGTAGCCAAAATATTGGCGACCCTTTTGTCCACCGGTGCCTTTGCCATTGATGAACGAGGAATGGCTCGGGTGCTCATGCTGTCATGCATCCTCTAGCGCGCACGTTGGAGACGAGCTCGCACGAGCTGTGTTTTTTTGTCCCACAACGCCGCCCGAGCCGCCCGCAGACCGACCGACTACCCGTAAATTACGCCATCCAACCATAGCCGCACACATTATGGCAGCAACTCAACCAACCGGACGAATTTCATGCAAACACGTAGACAAACTGTTATTTCATATAAACAACGACGGAATCATATAAAATACCTGATTTTCACACAAACATGACATATTTCATTACATTCAAATGAACTACGCGTTGCTTGTTCTGGACAGCACAGGTATATAATACCTGGCCTAAATGGTCGCCCGCTGATCGATTTGTGTTCCTCATGTTCGGCAGCACGATCACTGCACGGCCGGGAGCCCCGGAGGTATATCCTTCAGCGCAAAGGACGACTCGCTTCCCCACTGCCCAACTGATATCATTGTCTGGTGCCGAAGATGATGGTGGCCGGCACCGGTTCGAGTTCATCACCGGCCACTACTTCGCCATGGCCAGCACCGGCTCGAGTTCATCCTAACATTCCCCTCTTCCGTGGAGCCCATGCGCGGTCGATGATGGTCCTCGCAACAAAAGGATCCGGCAAGACACCTGCTGTGTACACCGGCATCGCCTCCGCGATGGCCTTCATGGGACCCAAGCGGCGGCGGCCTCCCATGTTCTACTTCTCCTCGATGATGGCGGCGGACGCGGAGGCACTGGCCACCGACTCATCGCTCTCCGCGCACCCGACTTCTGTCGTTGCTTGCATGGTGCGGCCGCCGGCATGGGAGTCTCGGCCATAGAAACAGGAGACGCGGTACGAGGTGGCGGCGTGGACGGCAGCAACGACGCCCGTGCGCCGCTCCTCGTCGAGCTGGCCTGGAGCGGCGAGTTGCTGAACCGCGCGCCGGCTTGGGGCGGCAACTGGCTCCGTCGGGCGAGGGGAGGGAGGTGGATCAGTGAGCTGCATAGCTCGTATCCGGCGGGCTACCCAGCCGGCTTGGATGCGGAATAACTACTCTTCGTAAGCCATTGTAAGAGTGGACAAAATGGTGGTGGAAATAGGGGAGCGGCGGAGGTGTGCGATTCTTGGACGGCATTTGGCCTTGTGTAAATAGGAGATTAAATAGACATCGGACGGAAGGAGCTAGGCTGGCGTTGCGTTCAACACCGGCCCGGTCATGAATGGACGTGTGTCCAGAGTGGGTTTCTCGGCTTCCACATGGGCGGGTTTCATGGAGGCGTTTGAATGTGGCCCAGAGGCGTGTTCAGCCGGGCGTGCCGCGAGTGGCGCCTTCGACTCTGACCTAGGAAACCGCACCGTTCTTCCACTGACGTGTGGGCTCTTTGGGTGCATGGCCTGCATGGCAGTGACCCAACGCAGGCAGCGCATAGCAGAGGAACCTTTGGTGTGCCAGGGCGGTCAGAAGCGGGCATTTCATAAACTGATGATTGTTCATTGAGTGCGACGTCATCTTTTTCATGTAGATAAGCCTACTATGTTGATAGCCCGTTCGATACGTTGTAATTCATAAAGACCGCTGCAAACATCAATGTTCTGCTTATCATAGATAAGATTGATTAATACCCGTAACAATCCATGTCCTTAACAAGGGGTGCATGCACGTATAGGTTGAGCGTGTGTCTTGTGTCGTGTGCCGTGTGCATGCAGGAGTGCGAATGTTGTGTGCATGCAAGGGTACGTTTCCGTGTTGCATGCATGGGTGCGTACGTGCGTGTGTTCGTGAGTGCATGTGTACGTGTCAGTGTTGCATGCCAGCATGTGTGCGTGTGTACGTTATGTGTACGTGTGAGTGGTGCACGCCTACATGCGTGCGTGTCTTGCGTGCGTGCATGTGTATGTGCGGGGTGAGGCTACACGTCAGTCGACTGACTTTTTCATCTCTGGTCATTAGATTTTCCAGCCGTTGGATACGAAATCAAGGGCCTCCAGTTTATCATCAAACTCCACCCCCCCTGAGCCGCCAGCCACCACCGGCCGAACCGCTAGCCCCCGCTGCCCGTGGCCGGCCCACCCTCCCCGAAACCACTCCCCACCGCCGGTCCGCCACCGCACCGGCCATCCCTCTAGCCCCCCCCCCCGCGCCGAGCTTTTTCTCCGGCGATCCCCACCCCACCGCCGAATGAATGCCCCCGGTGACTGCCAACCAGAGGTCTCACGACCTCGAATACCCACCGACCACTAATTTATTACCATTTTTGTCCTTCATATACATGCTGACGGGTGGGCCCTATGGTAATGTGCGCTGCTAAATGTGGATCGTTTGACTAGTCAATTGATCATGTTATCAACAAATTGCCGAGCTAAATGGTGAGCCAGTGACCGTATGATCACTCTAAAATGTACTCCTATTTTATTAACACAGTACAGACTCAAACTACCATTTCTTTCTTTCATATACGGGCTGACAGGTGGGCCCCATGGTTACGCACCCCGATGGTGCAACACTAGTTGCGCCGCGTGGAACGTTTGACTGGTCAATTGATTGTGTCATCAACAAAATACGGAGTTGTACGGGTGAGCCAGTGACCGTATAATCATGACATGTATTTGTTTAACACGGTACAGACACAAGGGCTCATATATACGCGCAAGAACTCACTGCTATAAGCGCACACACGCTAACCCTACCCCTATGACCACCTTCGAGAGAGTGGGCCAGCATATATGATCTTGAGATTTTATGAAGTCACCATAGGTGCCTCATAGTCAAGTGGAACGTCTCCTCCCACTGAACGTACATCGCCGGAAAATATTGAAATTAAAACAAGATAAATGCGAGCACCGGGACTTTAACCTTGGTGGGCTCGAGAAACGAACATCCTCTAACCATCCAACCACATGTTGGTTAGCACGACAAAATATATGTGGTGACCGTGATGAGCTTATTCTGAAGTCCAGTGACCATATCGTGCTTTTGCTTCAAATACAATGACCGTAAGTGTCGTCAACAAAATATGGAGCACGCATCAAATACAAAGTCCGTCAGTGTCATGAACAAAATATGGAGACGTATCGTGAGCTAGATACCGTTGTACTATTGTATATGCTTATTTTCTTAGTGGCCGATTGCGTGTGTGGTGTGGTGGGCACATCATTTCTAGTTGTGGTGGGTCAACATGAAGACTCATGGGTCGGTTCCATCCTACACCACATATAGGTTGGACCGAGACGTGTTATACGAAGACCAATGTGGAGGACTCGGTGTACAACACGAAGCTACCAGAGTCGCGGAGGACTCTATCCCCACTAGTGATAAGCCGACTATATATGATTTGTAACTCTAGGCCCTTAGTATGTTATACAAGCTTGGGGGCTAGTTCGTCAATAGTATACACACACGCACAATGCCTGGTATTCACGTGTACTTTGTACACACCCCTATCACTAATATATAGTGCCAGGAGTAGGCTCTTTCTTCAACTGCATGGGTCCGATCCGAATTAGGGTAAAACTTTGCCTCGTATTACCATCCAGCCTAACAGCCAGGGAAATCCTACCGAATGATAGGATGAAATCATATCTGCCAACTACTAAGAGAGAGGTGTGTCGGGGGGGCAATGTGTGCGAGAGAGGCCTAAAGATAATGTGCGTGCGGGAGAACGTAGGCACATATATGTGCGTATAGAGGGCTAGTAGAGACCGTGCATGTGTATATATGCATGTGAGAGAAATAGTGTTTTCTAACTGAGATTAGTGAAAAGAGTGGTACATAGTAGTCAAAAAGGGAGAGAGAGAGAGAAATAGAGAGAGCATGTGCATGAGATACCCCGACACCCTGAGAGAGATTGTGAGCATGTGTGAAAGAGAAATGCCGATGCATATAAAGTGTGTGCACTTATGCGTTAGATAGAGAGATATATAACGCGTTTGTGAGAATGGGGCGAGGCATAGTGCATCTACGTGTAAAAGGTGGTTCTACACATTATTCTAAAATATAAATGGCATTGTTATTTTTGGATGAGGTCATGAATTTTGCAAATTGCGTATGGACGAAAATCGGTCTATCAGACACCCATACTCTATTGGATTCTAGCATGTGCATGTGTTCATTTCATATTATCAATCCATAGAGTGAGAGCGGTTTGAAATACATGCAATGGATGCTTTTGCATTTCATATATAAACATTAATTAGTGCACTCCATGTTGTTAGTCTGAAGCACTTTATACATTTGTCACTTGCACGGATACATTCCAAATTGCTAGCTACAAATAGAATACATGTCGAATTCAACATAAAGGGGATTTCTGTCAGGACCCCGATCCTATGCCACACCGATCTAGCATGTAACACCTCATATCATTTTGCGGCCACACGCACGGTATTCCCACGGGTGTCGCCTTACCAGGCCTGGGACCGTTTGCGCCTTTTGGCTCACGTATATGATAGTGTTGCTAGCATCCATATGACAAAGAACCCGGGCTGACATGGCTAGTCGTAAACCCAAAGTGGCACTAACTTACAGGGACAGGCATACATGACCCAACAACGAACGTGTCGGTCATCAGCGAGTGAATCCGGGCTGTAGCAACTGGGCTAGAAGGACTCCGGAGAATCCGGGCTGTAGCAGGCTAACAGGACTCCGGTAGACACCGCGTGACATTTCCCTGAAGGGACAGACACAGGAACGAAGAAGGACACATGCTGGCCAGCCTAAGTGTTCCGGAGCAGTAGCAAGCTACCAGGGCTCAGTGGAAGCACTAGGAGACATTTCCCGGTAAGAGAGGCTACCAAGGATAAACAACTAGATAGTTAGATCCCACACATACCAAGCATTTCAATATCATACACACAATATGCTAGATATGTGCAAATACAACATGGCATCACAACATAACTCTACGACTCAAAGTATTTATTCAATAGGCTCCGAGGAGCGAGATATTACAAACATGGGTCTCATGACCCAACATTCAGAGCACACAAGTCAAGCACAAGCGGAAACTTAACATGTCTGAGTACAGACATCTACAAATGAAAAAGGCTGAGATGCCTGTCTATCTACCAGATCCTGCCGAGGGCACAAGATCGTAGCTGAGGTAACAAGCTAAACGTCGAAGTCCACGTGGAACTACTAGCGAGACTGAAGTCTCTCTGCAAAAACATAAATTAAGCAACGTGAGTACAAATGTACCCAGCAAGACTTACATCAAAACTAACTACATATGCATCAGTATCAACAAAGGGGATGGTGGGGTTTAACTGCAGCAAGCCAGCTTTGACTCAGTGGCTAACCTGAACTACGACTGCAAGTAACTCTTTTGAGGTGGCGCACACGAGTCCACATATTCACCATATCAATACACCACTATTGATCCGCTCCCATCTCCCTACGAGAACGCCATCCATAGCACTCACGCTTATCTTGCGTATTTTAGAGTATCCACTTTCACTTGTCTATGAACTGTACAGGCAACCCAGAAGTCCTTTACCTCAGACACGGCTATTCGAATAGATTATATTAACCCTGCAGGGGTGTACTTCTTCACACACGCTCTCACCACTTATCGCTGTTTACACGACATGTACTCAACAACCTTCAAGCGGAAGCCCAACGAGGGTGTCGGCCACAACCTGACTAACCACACAAATCTCTCGTCCAGGTTTATCGCCTATTCGGGTTCCATCCGCAAGGAGATACGGACGGGGTGTCGCTCACGGCCCCAAACGATGTGTGCAGGGTTCCCAAGCCCACCATCCGGGTGCCACTTGGTACACCGGTCCACTGTGCCTAGTCTGTCCCAAGCCCACCTGTACCGGGTGCCACTTGGTAGACTACTAGCACTACCTACAAACACCAGAAACTAGTTGCAACTCCTGGACAGAGATCGAGTTGATTAATAAGTCGAGAGAGCTTGGAGTACCCGGAGCCCAATGTGTGGTAGTAATTGTTCATGGATCACAAACACTGAACTCAGTTCCTGAGGACGGCTGCAATGAGACAACCCACCATGTACTCCTAAATGGCCTCTCACCGCTACCTTTACCAAATCGTATTCACACACTTAGCTCACACAGAGTAGGACATGTTCACACACCTCTGATTCATGCCCGATGAATCAGACCTGACTCAACTCTAAGCAGTAGCAGGCATGACAAACAAGCATGAATGAGTAGGCACAACAGGGCTTAAACAACTCCTACTCATGCTAGTGGGTTTCATCTATTTACTGTGGCAATGACAGGTCATGCAGAGGATAAAGGGGTTCAACTACCGCAGCAAGTAACATATGAATCGTTGTTGTCCTAATGCAATAAAAGAGAGCAGGAGCGAGAGATTGGGATTGTATCGGAATGAACAAGGGGGTTTTGCTTGCCTGGCACTTCTGAAGATAATATAGTTCTTCATCGGTGTCATCAAACTCATCGTCGGAACACGTCTACTGAAGGGGGACAATCATCGACAAACAAAGAAGAAACACAATCAATCCAATGCAACAATATGATGCATGATTATGACATGGCAATATGCTATGATTTGAGCTAATGCAACTAGCAACAAGTTAAATGGAGTTGGTTTGAACCCTAGGTTCAAATTCAAACTCCATATGTTATTATTCAAATGCCTTTATTTATTTTGCCCAAATCAGCAACTATAAGTTGTTCTAACATGCATAAAACTAGTACAGATGGATAGATTGGATTTTTCTGATCATTTTTCATATATAATTTATTTCATTTGGAGCTACGGTTGAATTTATATGAATTTTAGAAGTTTTGGGCATTTTCTGGAATTTCCTGAAATAAAATAAATCCAGAAAATACATATTGCGTCAGCATGACATCACCCTGATGTCAGCAGGTCAACTGGGCGCCTCTAGGTCAAACCTGACCAGTGGGGTCCACTGATCAGTGAGTGGGGCTGGTTAGTGACGCTGATAGGTGGGCCCGGTCAACAGACACGTCAGCTTGGTCAACTTTGACACGCGGGGCCCGTTGGGTTATGAACTAATTTAAGCAGAAAATTAAACTAACCTAAGCAGGCACTAGGGCCCACATGGCAGTGGCCGTGGGGGTGTTTAGCGGGGTTATTAGCGCTAATTAACCGGCACCACGTCAGTAGGTGACGCCGGCGACCACAGCAGCGGCAGGAACTCGCCGGAGTTGGTCGGGGCGGCGCTACAGGCTGCAGCTGAGCATGCTGAGGGCACTAGGAGGGAGCCTGTGCTCCCGCGCATCTAGGGGCGCACGCAGCTGGGCACAGGGAGGCCGGGGTCGACGGCGGCGACCAGAACGGCGGCGGCCGGAGCTACGGGTTCGAGCGGCGTAGCGCTATGGTTCACGAGAGGACGAGCTGGTGGCGGCGTTAGCTTGCTGCGGAGCTGCTGAGCACGTAGCCATGCTCGGGCATGATCTTTGCTAGCTCTGGCTACGATAGCGTCAAGAACGGCGGCGGCCGGCTCTCGGCTTCGGTAGAACCACGATCTACAGAGAGCAAAAGAGCACGTGGAGAGAGAGGTTCGACGCAGAGGCTCACGATGAGGTCGAAGAGCGGGTCGGCGTGCACGTTGAGGCGGCGGAGACGGCGAATCGGGCGGCGGCATCCGGCGGCCGTGGACGGGGAAGAAAGGTCACGGCATCATCTTGCGGTCCTCCGGCCTTGCGTGGGTCGGCGGAGAGGTGCTCGGGTTCTAGGCGGAGCTCGTGGGCTGGTCAGAGAAGCGAGGGGGAGGCGGTGGCCGCGGCAGCAGCAAGTGGCGCCGACGGCAGCGTTCGGTGGCGCCGCGGAAAGATGTATAGTAGGGGGAGGAGGTCCAGCGAGAGAGGGGAGAGGTGCAGAGGGTCTGGGGCGGTGTCGTGGCGTCTCCAGGCGCACCAAGGCAGCGGCGGGAAGCAGGAGGTGGCAAGGCGTCTTCGGCGCGCTTGCCACGCACCTGTCTGTCCTCCTGGCAGGAGGAAGACGACAGGGGGAGGGCTGCTGGGCTGGGCCAGCAGGTGGGCTGCCAGCTGGGCCGGCCAGGTAAGTGGCCCAGGTAAAATTCTCTCTCTCTCTTCTCTATTTTGTTCTGTTTTCTATTATTTCTGCAAGTTTGTGGCTTTTCTAAAAATACTTAGGCATTTTCAAAAATCACCAAACATCACGTGCCCATTGTTTAGAACATATCCAACATGGAACATTCAGTTTGGGATTATTTGGACGTTTAAAATATTGTATAGCATTTAAATGCCCAAATGCAATTAGAGTATGATTTAATTCAGTGACCCAATGTTGTCCTAGAAAAATGTGAACCAATTTTGCCAGAGGTTCTAACCTAGGATAGAAATGATGGACGTTTTAGAAGGGCATTTCATGTTCATTGAAAAAGATTTTAGTAAACCCTAGTTGTCTTCAGGGGGGTGTTGGGGGTTCTGTCATCCCCATTTCAACTTCCTGTGAAAATTAAACATGATGCAACACCAGATGCTAGCACTAGGCATGGTCAGAGCTAGGGATGTGATAGCTCACCCCCACTAAACAAGAATCTCGTCCCGAGATTCAAGTGTAGGGTAAGATGAAGCGAGACGCAAACTAACACAATCTTCACGATCCAGGTGGCACTTCATAAGGGCGTTAATTCGATCACCATCTTTGTCTTGTTGTCTTGCTTTGAGAACTCCAACTAACATGACAATGAGAGGGAAGTGAAAACTCTAAAAGAATCGATCTTCTAGGAGATCAAGCAACTCGGGATCAACTCACGGAGTAAGACATAGCAAAACTCTTGAGCTGGGACGCGAAACACACATCTAGAGGGATGGAGTGGAACAAATGATGAGGGTTCACTAGGTAGACAACAATTCCATGCTTAAAAGGGTGGTGAACGGTTGTCAATGTAGCGAGGAGTTGAGTTGCCATGATGCCACAGCGGGACATCCTAGAGGAGGGTGATTCGTAGATTATTACCTTAAGTGGCAAAAAGAATTACCTTTGATTCAGAGATCATTGAAACTCTTTTATACCAACCTAAGGCAATTCTCGAGCGACCATTTGGAGGGGTTCGGTAGAATGGCATACCTGGATTAGAATGGATCATGTGGAGTACCTTGTTGAAAACAACACAAGGGATGATTTTAGTAACTGGGGAGAAGCTCAACAGAAGAGAGTGAGTCCACTGTTTGAAAAGTTATAGCATAATCGAAGAAACTAGGAGCAATCCCAGTTAGTGCCGATGATAACACCTAGCGCTTGCGCGTGCTCTCAAGAACTTGAGCATTTCCATATTCATCAAGGTTTTACCAATATCCGTGTCAAGGAACCTGGCAACACAACGTACTACCATGATGAATAGTGATGGACAATGCAGATGCAAAGGAAGAGAACACCTTCTCAGACTTCACCTTAGCGAGGCCAAGGGGGACAAAATCTGGAAGATCGACCGAGAGACATTTAGCACTCCGCTTCTAATGTTCTCCTTGATGTACTAGTGTAACCCATTCATAGATATGGTTTGATATCTAGAACATCAGGTAAAAGGTCGGACTTTGGGAACACAAAAATCCATAAGGAATGACTAGGGAGTAAATCCTACTAAATCCTTATGGGGAGGTGGCCAACTTCCTCAATCAAGATACTACAATAGTAGGTCTTCCGGCTGGGTGTGTTGGCCACGACGTCCACTTACCGGTTATGGAGAGGCCAATATTATAGTTCTTGGGAAAAGGTCCAACCATCATATCTGCTTGAGATTCAGATCTGGTTGGTGTCAGAGTAATCCAAACTCATCGAGTCTAGGAAGAAAAATGAAAGTTTGCAACATAAATCGACGAGATGACATTGCGAGATTCTCGGGGAATGAACTGCGATAGCAAGCCCCGAAACATGAGCTGGTTTTGCTACATACATGTGAACACACTATCCTAGACAAGCATGACCACATAGTAGTCTTATACTAAAAACACTACCGAGTTCTGGTTGGGAACCATCTTCGAGGATAACGGAATCTTGTACAAATCCGTCTGGTACCTTCAGGACTAGCACGTAGAACTTATTATCCTTGAACAAATCAACCAGTGGCTTGGTGTGCTAAAAACACATATAGAATGGAGGCGGCCAACCTACCAAACCATAGAATACTTCGCACATGTGCATGACCAACTGGGGACGATTCCAGAGGAAGCAAAATCAATCTATCTCGGATCCACGGTGGCAACTTACATCAAGTGCACGTGAATTGGACAAAGTCGCTCCTTTCATCCAAGCCTATGCTTCATGAACGGAACATGAAGATAATGCTTATATAAGTTTCCAATACTAGCTTAGTGTACAAAAAAATCATGAAGAAGATAAGGATGTTGTCGATGGGCTCAACAACAATTCATCCAAGTTTCCATATAAATGGAATTCCACAATTATGTGAAGACGGTGATAGCATTGGTCAGACCAAAAGATATAATGGAGTATGCTCGAGGAAAAACCACGAGTAAGACAACATTACGAACATCGTTGGTTTTGATTTGATTTGAGATTAGCCCACACTCAAATCAAAGATTGGATAAGATGATAGGTCCATCAACTAATCACAGGGACCAATAAATGAAGATATCATCTTTCTTCAACACACATACAAGACATCCCTTAAAATGAACTAAGTGGATTAAGCTTTTATCCTTCAACTCTCCAAGTTGTTGTTTAGCTTAACCAACCAGCTCAGGGGTACGCAACACAGATTCTTGGAGAAGGGTGGTTACAAGCAACCAACTTGCTCATGAACTCATCATAGCGGTCAGGTGACGTCCTGGTGATACTTCCGAGAGGATATTCAGAAAATCACGAACCACTGATAAGTTACTAAGCTCGAGAACAATCTTGCTTTTCAGGGCAAGATGATATGATCAAAAGAGCGAGGGATTGGCACAATCCTAACTCATTGATCGAAGAGTGCACGGGAAATAAGGACTAGGTAGCACAATCAGTCTTAAAATGATGATTCAAGAACCAACACACTAAGAATGGAATTATTGTCCATTAACTACCAAGCAACACAATTGCTAGGAGTATTGAGTTCACACATCATGATTCACTTGTCGGTACTCCGCTTGTAACAACACGGAACCGAGGAATGAGTAGTGATGGCGAGAGTATCACTAAATCAAGAATTCATAGGATGGTGTGCAATTCCCATGATAATCTTAATATAAAGATGGTAACACTCCAGGGTGGAACAGAACAAAAACTGGATTAGTATTTTGATATGTGGAGTACAACTGCTTTGACCCAATCCTGGATATGGATGAGGTACCGGGGTTTGTTTCTCCTAGTCATTCCACAATAGAATGATTTGACGGACCACAAGAGTAAGAGGCATCGATGAATGAATGCGCATACTCTTAACTATCAATTGATAGACGAGGGCCAGAAAACAACTAAAGAGGGACAACCCAAAAGAACATATGATTTCCAGAGTTGTGGATGCATGGATTAGTAAGTCGAACGAGTTTAACATATTTCTTCCGGACAACCCATGCGGAAAGTTAGAACTGGCAGAGTCACAACATAGAATCGAGAACTCGTCAAGAGCACTTTGGTTGTGATCTTTTGATCCAAGAAACTTCTTCCATAAGTGGTTCATAGTATTTGGAAGAAAGAAATACCACGAACCTCGAGGACTAATGCAAAGGTTACTAGTATCCTAAAGGAACGAGCAAACACTAACAACACGAGGTAAGTAGAGTGAATCTTGGGTCAAGAACCCAGGAATAGAATGCCTACTAGCTAAGTGGCATCACTGGATGCTTTCGAGAATGATGGCTAGATTCATCATACTGGGAACAAAAACATGGCTAAGCTACTAGGTGATACACTAGACACCTAGGGTCATAATACTATCTCCAACATATATGTCGAGGCAACAGACTACATTAACTCAGCAATTTAGTGTGGCTAACCTGGCCTAAAAAGACATCGAAACGAAAAGAAGGGATTTGCAAATGCATTAGATTATTTAGAAACCTGGGATGACTCGGACAGCATAACGGCTGTAAATGCTCAAAAGAATTTGAGACATGCTACAAAAATGGTGGCATAACCACTCAGAAGCACAATATCAAGGTTTCGAGATCAACAGTTAACATACGGAGGTAGAAACTGAACTGAGGCCTAAATCCAATGAGTCTACTGATTAGTAACACGTGATCCTAATAGAAAGAAGAGAAAGCCTAGTTCCTTAACCCCGTAGGAAAGATAAGATGACTCAGATCAGAAGGGCATAAGGTACAAGGAGTAAAAAGAGCCTTACGTTCCCAATCACAATCAATTCCCTTATATAACTAAAGAGTTTCTAGACTCAACTTCGACTAGTTTGGCATGGTAATCCTAGAGGCAGTCAAGCTCTGATACCAAAGCTGTCAGGACCCTGATCCTATGCCACACCGATCTAGCATGTAACACCTCATATCACTTTGCGGCCTCATGCACGGTATTCCCATGGGTGTCGCCTTACCAGGCTCGGGACCGTTTGAGCCTTTTGGCTCACGTATATGATAGTGTTGCTAGCATCCATATGACAAAGAACCCGGGCTGACATGGCTAGTCGTAAACCCAAAGTGGCACTAACTTACAGGGACAGGCATACATGACCCAGCAACGAACGTGTCGGTCATCAGCGAGTGAATCCGGGATGTAGCAACTGGGCTAGCAGGACTCCGGAGAATCCGGGCTGTAGCAGGCTAACAGGACTCCGGTAGACACCGCGTGACATTTCCCCGAAGGGACAGACACAGGAACGAAGAAGGACACATGCCGGCCAGCCTAAGTGTTCCGGAGAAATAGCAAGCTACCAGGGCTCAGTGGAAGCACTAGGAGACATTTCCCGGTAAGAGAGGCTACCAAGGATAAACAACTAGATAGTCAGATCCCACACATACCAAGCATTTCAATAACATACACACAATATGCTAGATATGTGCAAATACAACATGGCGTCACAACATAACTCTATGACTCAAAGTATTTATTCAATAGGCTACCAGGAGCGAGATATTACAAACATGGGTCTCATGACCCAGCATTTAGAGCACACAAGTCAAGCACAAGCGGAAGCTTAACATGTCTGAGTACAGACATCTACAAATGAAAAAGGTTGAGATGCCTGTCTATCTACCAGATCCTGCCGATGGCACAAGATCGTAGCTGAGGTAACAAGCTAAACCTCGAAGTCCACATGGAACTGCTAGCGAGACTAAAGTCTCTCTGCAAAAACATAAATTAAGCAACGTGAGTACAAATGTACCCAACAAGACTTACATCAGAACTAATTACATATGCATCAGTATCAACAAAGGGGATGGTGGGGTTTAACTGCAGCAAGCCAGCTTTGACTCAGTAGCTAACCTGAACTACGACTGAAAGTAACTCTTTTGAGGTGGCGCACACGAGTCCACATATTCACCATATCAATAGACCACTATGGATCCGCTCCCGTCTCCCTACGAGAACGCCATCCATAGCACTCACGCTTATCTTGCGTATTTTAGAGTATCCACTTTCACTTGTCTATGAACTGTACAGGCAACCCAGAAGTCCTTTACCGCGGACAGGGCTATTCGAATAGGTTATATTAACCCTGCAGGGGTGTACTTCTTCACACACGCTCTCACCACTTATCGCCGTTTACACAACATGTACTCGTCAACCTTCAAGCGGAAGCCCAGCGAGGGTGTCGGCTACGACCTGACTAACCACACAAATCTCTCGTCCAGGTTTATCGCCTATTCGGGTTCCATCCGCAAGGAGATCCGGCCGGGGTGTCGCTCATGGCCCCAAACGATGTGTGCAGGGTTCCCAAGCCCACCATCCGGGTGCCACTTGGTACACCGGGCCACTGTGCCTAGTCTGTCCCAAGCCCACTTGTACCGCGTGCCACTTGGTAGACTACTAGCACTACCTACAAACACCAAAAACTAGTTGCAACTCCTGGACAGAGATCGAGTTTATTAATAATTCGAGAGAGCTTGGAGTGCCCGGAGCCCAATGTGTGGTAGTAACTGTTCATGGATCACAAACACAGAACTCAGTTCCTGAGGACGGCTGCAATGGGACAACCCACCATGTACTCCTACATGGCCTCTCACCGCTACCTTTACCAAATTGTGTTCACACACCTAGTGTCAGGACCCCGACTCGATGTCACATCGATCTAGCCGGTAACACCTCATATCACTTTGCGGCCTCACGCACGGTATCCCCACGGTTGTCGCCTTACCTTTGCCCGGGACAGTTTGCACCTTTTGGCTCACGTATATGATAGTCTCGCTAGCATCCATATGATAAGGAGCCCGGGCTGACATGACTAGTCGTAAACCCAAAGTGGCACAGACTTACAGGGACAGGCATTCATGACCCAGCTTCGAACGTGTCGGTCATCAGCAAGTGGGTCCGGGCTGTAGCACTGGGCTAGCAGGACTCCGGTAAACCGGGCTGTAGCGGGCTAACAGGACTCCGGTACTCAAAGCGTGACATTTCCCCGAAGGGACAGAAACAGGAACGAGGAAGGACACATGCCGGCCAGCCTAAGTGTTCCAGAGCAGTAGCAAGCTACCATGGCTCAGCGGTAACACTAGGAGACATTTCCCGGTAAGAGAGGCTACTAAAGATAAACAACTAGATAGTCAGATCCCACACATACCAAGCATTTCAATCATACACACAATATGCTCGATATGTGCAAATACAACGAAGCATCACAACATGACTCTACGACACAAGTACTTTATTTAAGGCTCAGGGAGCCATACATAACATACACAAAGGTACGGGTCACACGACCCAACATTCAAGTCATACAGTCATACAAACCAGCAGCGGAAGTAACTTGTCTGAGTACAGACAACTAGTAAAATAAAAGAGGCTTGGAAAGCCTAGCTATACTACGTGGTCCTTCACAAGCTCAGGGTCACCACCTGGGCCTTTAGCCTACTCGTTGATGTCAACGTCTACATAGAACCCATCAGAAGGGGTTGCAGCGTCTTCTGTAAAAATGTAGATTATAGCAACATGAGTACAAAGGTACTCAGCAAGACTTACATCAGATCCTACATACATGCATAGTATCAAGAAGGGTTGGTGGAGTTATTGCAGCAAGCCAGCTTTGACTCTTGGCTAGGCTATCCTACGATACTCAACTTGAAATGGTTTTGCGCACACGAGTCCACTACTCACCACTTCAATACACTACCGAGGATCCACCTCCGTCTTCCTACGGAAGAGCCATCCTCGGCACTCACACTTATCTTGAGGCTTTTAGTAGTTTCCATTTACTTGTCTATGAACTGTATAGGCAACCAAGTAGTCCTTTACCGCGGACGCGGCTATTCGAATAGATCATGTTAACCCTGCAGGGGTGTACTTCTTCATACACGCTCTCACCACTTACCGTCGTTTACACGACATGTACTCGGCAACCTTCAAGCGGAAGCCCAACGTGGGTGTCGGCCACGACCTACCTAATCACCTAAGCCTCCAGTCCAGGTTTATCGCCTATTCAGGTTCCATCCGCAGGGAGTCCGGCCGAGGTTTCCCATACGGCCCCGAACGATGTGAACAGGGTTCCCGAGATACCTAACGGGTATTCGGTACACCCGGCCACGTACCTACCGCATCACAGCCCACCCCTACGGTCAGCGCTGTCCACGGCCTCCAGTAGGCTACAAACACCAGAAACTACTTGCAACTCCTGGACGGAGAACTAGGGTGAATAAGAAGCCGAGAGGGTCCATTGGTTTCGGGCCCAATGCATGGTAGTAGCTGATTCTTAAATCACACATACAGATCTCAGTGCTTAAGGTCGGCTTCAATGAAACAACCCACCATGTACTCCTACATGGCCTCTCATCGATACCTTTACCAAATCGTGTTCACCACACCACTCTCATTACCGACATAATCATTTCACTCTAGCCCATCACCCAGATGAACCAGACCTGACACGACTCTAAGCATAGCAGGCATAGCAAGGTAGGAACAACACATACATATGGCTCAAGCAACTCCTACACATGCTAGTGGGTTTCATCTAGTTACTGTGGCAATGACAGGTCATGCAGAGGAAATGGGTTCAACTACCGTAGCACACAGCAGTTTGAAACGCGTTGTCTTAATGCAGTAAAAGAGAGCAGGAGCGAGAACATGGGATTGTATCGATATGATCAAATGGTTGGTTGCTTGCCTGATGGTTCGATGCACTGATACGGTTCTTCGTTAGGGTAATCACGGTACTCCTCGGAGGCAGAACCTGTCGCAAAGGACACCGATACACAACCATCACCAAACAATGTGCAACAATATGATGCATGCATGAAACATGGCAATATGAGTGTGTTGGGCTAATGCAACTAAAACCAGAAGGGTTTGAACAAATTTGAATCAAAGATTCAAATTTCAAACTCAAACATGGCCTTTTAAAGTGCTTTTCCTTGTTCTGCTTAAAACATCAATTTAACTTGTTTGATCATGCATGAAAATAGTACAGATGGATAGATTGGATTTTTCTGATCATTTTTCATATATAATTTGTCCAATTTGGAGTTACAGAATAAAAGTTATGAATTTTTGAAGTTTAAATAATATTCTGGAATTTCCTGATTTAAATTAAATCCAGAAATATAAATATTGCGCCAGCATGACGTCAGCATGACGTCAGTGGTCAACTGCGGCTGGCTGAGGTCAAACCTGACGTGTGGGGTCCACACGTCAGTGACAGGGGGGTTTAACAGGGTTAAATTAATCCTAATTAGGGGTTAGTGGCGCTGGGGCCCACTGGTCAGTGTCAGGGGGGTTAATTAATCGGTGATTAGCACTAATCTGACCACCTGGCCGACGGGGCCCACGCGTCAGTGACCCTGGGGGGTCAAACCCCAGGTCAGACAGGTCAAACCCACCGGCGACATGACGCCGGCGGGGCCCGAGACGGCGGCGCGATGCGGAAACGCGCTACAGGGCACGGGCGAGGCCGTGCTTGGGCTCGTTGGAGAGCCCTTGCTCCCGCGCGTCGAACGGTGGTGGTGGCCGCGCCTGAGGTGGCCGGTACCGACGACGGCGACGACCGTGGCGGCTGCCGGAGCTCGGTTGAGCTCGGGGTCGAGGCTACAACGGCTGCGGAGATGCGGGGTTGGCACCTACGGCTTCTACGCGGTGCGGTGAGGACGTGGGTGTGCTCGGTTGGGCGCTACGGTGACTGTGGCCACGACGGCGACGAGGCACGGCGGCGGCGAGCTTCGGAGCTCAAGGGGGCGGCAGCTACAGGATGCTAGGGACGACGGGGCAAGGGGGAATCGGGTCAGTGGCTCACCGCGGAGCTGCAGGGATGGTTAGCGGGCTCGGGGACGTCCGGTAGCTCCCGATTCGACGGCGACGATCTCCGGTGGCCGAGGAGGGGAACGGCGACGTGGCGGCGATGCAGGGCTTCCGGAGACCCGTGGATCGGTGGGGAGGAAGAGGGGGTCGAGGCGGAGCTCCTGAGCTCAACGGAGGGGCGAGGGCTGGCCGGTGACGGCTGCTATGGCGAACGGCGGCGATGGTGGTGTTCGGCCGTGTGAGAGAGAGAGCGAGGGAGAGGAGGGAGGAACCGAGGGAGAGTGAGAGAGAGCAGGGGGGAGGGCGTGGCGTCGTCCGGGGCATCGAGGCGACGAGAAGGGCGAGGGCAGGCAGGCAGGCGAGCAGGTGGCGTGGCGCGGTGGCGCGCGCGCGCGCCGGCCACACTCCCCTCCCTCTGTCGAGGACGAAGACGACAGAGGAGGGAGGCGGGCTGGGCCGCCTGCTGGCTGGGCCGGCCAGCTGGCTGGGCTGCACAGGGAGGAGCCCAGGTAAGCTTCTCCCTTTTATTTATTTCTGTTTTCTAATTTCTGACATTTGTTTTGATTTAAATAATATATTAAATCATTTATTTACCTTATGCCAATTTTTGCAGGAGCTAGATATATTATTCCAGAGCTCCTTTATAATTGGCATAATATTTGGACATATATTAATATATATAACTAATATATTTCCAATGCAAATATTTATGCATTAATTCCAAATGCCCAAAATAAATACCTATGAGCTCTTAAAAATATTGGTTTGATTTTTATCTCTGTCCAATATTTTCAGAGAGCAACATGAGCATTTTCTTGGACCCTTTTGGAGAAATTTTTATTTGGATCATTTTCAAAAATGATTCTGAGGGTTTCACAAATCCCCATTTCAATTAAATGGAAATTTAAACATGATGCACACACTCTGATGCATGACTAGCTAGGGTGTGACAACTCACCCCCACTCAAAAGAATCTCGTCCCGAGATTTGGGTTCCTCCGGGAAGAAGGCGGGATACTCAAGTCGAAGACGATCCTCCCTTTCCCAAGTTGCTTCATCCTCAGAATGGTGCGACCATTGAACTTTGAGAAACTTGATATTATGACGTCGGGTGGTACGTTCGGCCTGATCGAGGATACGAATGGGGTACTCTCGATATGTAAGATTATCTTGGAGATCAAGCGTTTCGTGGTCCACTTCACGGATAGGATCCGAGAAGCAACGCCTGAGTTGAGAAACGTGGAAGACATCGTGGACTCTGGAGAGGTGCGGAGGTAGTTCCAACTGGTAGGCAACTTCTCCTCGTTTGGCGAGAATGCGAAAAGGTCCAATGTAACGAGGAGCCAATTTGCCTTTGATACCGAAACGATGGGTTCCCTTCAGAGGGGTGACCCGAAGATAAGCCTTCTCGTCAACCTCGAAAGTCATAGCCTTATGTTTTCGGTCATATTGACTCTTTTGACGAGATTGGGCTGTTTTCAACTTTTCACGAACGATACGAACTTGTTCTTCTGCTTCCTGAATCATATCCGGGCCAAAGAATTGTCTTTCCCCGGTCTCTGACCAGTTAAGGGGTGTTCGACACCGTCGTCCATAGAGAACTTCAAAAGGGGCTTTACCCAAGCTAGATTGATAGCTGTTGTTGTAAGCGAATTCGGCAAATGGAAGGCACTTCTCCCAGTCCATTCCGAATGAGATAACAGAGGCTCGAAGCATGTCTTCTAGAATCTGGTTGACGCGTTCCACTTGACCACTCGACTGAGGGTGGAAAGCGGTGCTAAAGGAGAGACGGGTTCCCATAGCATTTTGGAAACTTTCCCAAAATCGAGAGGTGAAAAGACTTCCTCGATCCGAGTTAATTTCCAAAGGAACACCATGGAGGGACACTATTCGGGAGATGTATAAGTCTGCCAGCTGGCTAGCGGTTATACTCTCACGAACAGGTAAGAAATGGGCTACTTTGGAAAGACGATCGACAACGACGAAAATAGCATTATTCCCTCTCTTGGTCCTGGGAAAACCGGTAATGAAATCCATACCAATTTTATCCCATTTCCATTCAGGAATAGCTAAGGGTTGAAGGGTGCCAGCAGGCCGTTGATGCTCTGCTTTTACACGACGACAGACGTCGCAATTAGCAATATACTGAGCAATTTCTCTCTTCATCCTAGTCCACCAGAACCTCTGGCGTAGGTCCTGATACATCTTAGTACTACCGGGATGAATGGTGAGAGGAGATTCATGAGCTTCCTTAAGGATCAAACGCCTCAGGTTGCGCACTTTGGGAACCACTAGTCGATTCCCGAAGTATACGACCCCTTGATCATTAATGGAGAAGCAATTCGCAATTCCTTTCTGGATGTTTCTCTTGATGCGGGAAATTCCCGGATCTACCTTCTGTGCTTTGATAATCTGATCCGTAAGGGTAGGTTTTGCCACCAAGGTGGAAAGAAAACCTTGAGGTACAATGTGAAGGTTAAGCTTCCGAAATTCCTCATGGAGAAGCGGTTGACTTTGTTGTAACATCAGATTGTTACAATAAGATTTACGACTTAGCGCATCAGCCATGACGTTGGCTTTCCCTGGGGTGTAGGTTATTCCTAAGTCGAAGTCTGTGATCAACTCAACCCAACGTCTTTGCCTGAGATTCAGATCCGGTTGGGTGAAAATGTACTTCAGACTTTGGTGATCAGTGAATATTTCGCAACGATTACCGAGGAGGTAATGTCGCCAGGTCTTAAGTGCATAGACTACGGCTGCAAGCTCTAGATCATGAGTAGGATAATTCTCCTCATGTGGGTGCAATTGCCGTGAAGCGTAGGCAATTACGTGTCGATCTTGCATGAGAATGCAACCTAGTCCTTGTCGCGAGGCGTCGCAGTAGATAACAAAGTCCTTGGAGAAGTCTGGCGGTACCAGTACGGGAGCAGAGGTCAGGCGTCTTTTCAGTTCCTGAAAGCTGTGCTCACATTGTGGAGTCCATTCGAACTTCTTATCTTTCTTGAGGAGTTCGGTTAGAGGTTTAGCAACTTTGGAGAAGTTCTCGACAAAGCGACGACAATAGCTCGCTAAGCCCAGAAAACTCCGAACTTGCTTGACCGATTCAGGTGGAGTCCAATTAAGGACGGCTTGAACTCGCTCAGGGTTAACAGCAATACCTTTACCAGATATTACATGACCCAGATAGGTCACTTCTGACAACCAGAATTCACATTTAGAAAATTTGGCATAAAGGCGATGCTCTCGAAGTTTCTTCAACACTAGCCTTAGATGTTCGGCATGTTCTTCCTCGTTCTTGGAGTAGATGAGTATATCATCGAGGTAAACCACGACGAATTTATCCAAATACTCCATGAAGATTGAGTTCATTAACCGAGAAAAGGTGGCTGGAGCGTTGGTTAAACCGAAGGACATGACGGTGTACTCGTATTGGCCATAACGAGTAACAAAGGCCGTTTTAGGAATGTCCCCGTTTCTGATTTTGATTTGATGGTAGCCCAACCTCAAATCCATCTTGGAGAAGACTGAGGATCCAGCGAGCTGATCATACAGGTCGTTGATCCTGGGAAGCGGATATTTGTTCTTGATTGTGACCAAATTGACAGGTCGGTAATCTACAACCATCCGGTCCGTACCATCCTTCTTCTTGACGAATAGGACGGGGCAAGCCCACGGAGATGAACTAGGTCGGATGAAACCCTTTTTCAAGGACTCATCGAGTTGTTTCTTAAGCTCGGCTGGTTCTAGGGGTGCCATCTTATAAGGTCTTCTAGCAATCGGAACGGTTCCTGGAATGAGGTCTATTACGAACTCAACATCCCTGTCAGGTGGAACACCTGGCAATTCCTCTGGAAAGACATCCGGGAAGTCACGGACTACCGGAATGTCCTCAAGGTCTGGCAAAGGGCTGGCGTTAAGAGAATATAATTGTCGCTTGGCTATTCGGGTCAAGACATTGACTATCTTCCCCGAAGGATGGGTGAGTTGAACAGTCCTAGAGAAGCAATCAATTTGGGCATGATGAGCTGACATCCAGTCCATACCCAGAATGATATTAATATCTGAAGATTTAAGGGCTATCAAAGATGCAAGGAAAACAAGTCTGTCGACTTGGATTTCATTTCCATAACTTACCCTAGAGGTCTGCCATCTAGACCCGGAGTAGAAATTTCCATAGTGGATGGCATGTCACAGAATGCAACGTTATGCAAACGAGCATAATTTTCGGATATAAAAGAATGAGAGGCTCCTGTATCGAAAAGAACAGATGCCGGGTGGCAATTAACAAGAAGCGTACCGAGAACGACGTTGGGATCCTCTTGAGCTTCTTCGGCAGAGATACAGTTGACATGGCCACGTGAAGCGGTGACCGGCTTGGCGTGGAACACTTTCCCTGTCGGCTTGCCACGGCCAACAGCTTTAGCAGACTGGTTGGGGTTGGTCTGGGGACACTCACGCATATAGTGGCCAGATTCCCCACACTTGAAACAAGTCACGGAACTGGTACGTGGAGGAGCATTGTTAGTTGGACCCCCATAGGGCTTGGCTGGAGCAGACTGCTGAACAGGGCGAGGCGCCTGGAAAGATGGCCTCGGTGTGAACCTGGGTGGCAGGGCGGTGTTGGGTACCCACACGCGGCGCTTCTGAGGACCAGCACCGGATGAGGAACCCATGTCACGGCCATGCTTGCGTGTTGCGTCATAGTCAGTCTGACCAGTTTCAGCACTGATGGCTTTGTTGACAAGTTTCTGAAAAGATGTGCACTCATGCAGACGGAGGTCGCGGCGAAGCTCAGGACTAAGGCCCTTACGGAACCTTGCTTGCTTCTTGGCATCAGTAGACACTTCCTCAGTTGCATATCGTGCGAGATTACCAAACTCCCTGCTGTAAACATCCACAGAAAGTCGGCCTTGGGTGAAACTGCAAAATTCCTCACGTTTACGGTCCATGAGACCCTCCGGAATGTGATGTTCACGGAAAGCCTCGCTGAATTCAGCCCAAGTAGTGACATGGCCCGCTGGGCGCATAGCTCCATAATTCTCCCACCATAGACTGGCGGGGCCTTCAAGATGATATGCAGCAAAGGTGACCTTGTCAGCCTCCGCTACCAGCGCGGAACGCAGTTTGTGAGAGATACTGCGAAGCCAGTCATCAGCGTCGAGAGGCTCGACGGAGTGGTGGAACGTGGGTGGATGCAATTTGATAAAATCACTGAGTGACACCACGTTAGTCCTCTGATGGTGTGCTGTGTTCTGTTCAATACGCTCCAACAAACGGTTGGTCTCCCGCTTGTTTCTCTCAGCTTCCATCATAACCTCGGCTAGGGAAGGAGGATGAGGCAGATTTGCATCCCTGACTTCACTGCCTTCGGCCTGCTCTTGAGAAGCAGGGTTAGCGCGCGTGTTGACCATCCTAGGTAAACAAGACAATGATTTAGTCAGGATGATAAAATTCCGACATAGGATACAAAATGTAAGGAATAACTCGGAATGCAAGATGATCATCCGTATGACATGGTAGATACAGAAACTGCTTCTTTTATTCCATCGTCATACACACCATACAGGGTTTAGTACAAGACCAAACAAAGTACTATTACGGTGAAAAGAGGATTACATCTCATCGGAGGCATCCCAAGCTCCTATACATTATTTTTCTACACCTCCGGAAAGAGTACAAACTAGGTCATATCCCACGAGTCACGCGGGACGATAGACGACACAGCTAGTGCGAACTAGTGATACTACCACTAACTCAGACCGATCCGTAGTAGTCCTCGTAGAAGTCACCTCCATAGCCTGGAAGCTCAACATGATCATCCGGAAACAGACGATCTCGCGGAGCTTGTGGACCATAGGGGCTAGGATGAGGCCTTGGACCAACAGACGGTGGCCTGCGGGGACCGCGAGGTGGGGTGATGCCTCCTACATCACGCCAACCCATCACGTCTGGCAGAGCAGATCTCACAGGATAGAGATCGCGCATATCTGAATATCCAGCTTGCACCGCCGGTGCGAACCGAGTCAAAGTGGCCCAGTGGTCAGCACGGGTATTGAAGAGCTCTAACCTCAAGGCCCGATTTTCACGGTCCTTATCCTCGAGCATCTCAGCAGTGGTGCGAGTCCGTGAATCCTCCTGAGTGGGGTCAGCATAGATAGCCTGGAGATACCCTTGTGCTCCCGGAAGTGATCCTGGCATATACCGGAAATCAGAGTCCCGAAATAGACCAGATCTGACTCGCATAATGGTCATCATAGAGTAGGCGGCGTCCTGCACAGCCATCTCAATAGTAACCCCGAGTCCATAGGAGCAGTGAAGGGGCTCGGTGGATCCAGGATAAGATGGAAATATCCTGACAGTGCAGAGATACTGGCTTTGATTAAAGTCTCGGAATTGCTCTTCGACCGTGTACTCAGGATACCAGCGGTATCCAGCCTCAGTCATTACCCTGACCAACTTGGCAGTATGGCCGGGTACATCTAGGCATCGAGTCAGGCGAACCACTTGATTGAGGTCGCGAGTGGCCATCTGAAAGCACAATCATAATGCAAAGGCATTAGAATTTCTAGCAAAATTTCGGCAGCATAACAGCTGTAAATGCTCAAGAAGGATTTTGAGACATTTGACAAAGGATTTCGTACACACTCAACATCATCATATCAAAGTTCTGAATCCATTCTAACAACATAATGTGGTAGTAGAACTGAACTAGGCTTGTATCCATCAAACTTATAAGGTACTACTGATTAGTAACACGTGATCCTGATAGAGAGAATAGATCCTAATTCCTTAACCCCCGGTGGAAGAATGGACTGACTCAGATCAGAATGTCATAAGATAAAGGAGTAAAAAGAGCCTTACGTTCCAACCCACAAACAATTCCCCTACATATAACTAAAGAATTTCTAGACTCAACATCGACCAGTTTGGCTTGGAGAACCTACAGGCAGTCCGGCTCTGATGCCAACGCTGTCAGGACCCCGACTCGATGTCACATCGATCTAGCCGGTAACACCTCATATCACTTTGCGGCCTCACGCACGGTATCCCCACGGGTGTCGCCTTACCTTTGCCCGGGACCGTTTGCGCCTTTTGGCTCACGTATATGATAGTGTCGCTAGCATCCATATGATAAGGAGCCCGGGCTGACATGACTAGTCGTAAACCCAAAGTGGCACAGACTTACAGGGACAGGCATCCATGACCCAGCTTCGAACGTGTCGGTCATCAGCAAGTGGGTCCGGGCTGTAGCACTGGGCTAGCAGGACTCCGGTAAACCGGGCTGTAGCGGGCTAACAGGACTCCGGTACTCAAAGCGTGACATTTCCCCGAAGGGACAGACACAGGAACGAAGAAGGACACATGCCGGCCAGCCTAAGTGTTCCAGAGCAGTAGCAAGCTACCATGGCTCAGCGGTAACACTAGGAGACATTTCCCGGTAAGAGAGGCTACTAAAGATAAACAACTAGATAGTCAGATCCCACACATACCAAGCATTTCAATCATACACACAATATGCTCGATATGTGCAAATACAACGAAGCATCACAACATGACTCTACGACACAAGTACTTTATTTAAGGCTCAGGGAGCCATACATAACATACACAAAGGTACGGGTCTCACGACCCAACATTCAAGTCATACAGTCATACAAACCAGCAGCGGAAGTAACTTGTCTGAGTACAGACAACTAGTAAAATAAAAGAGGCTTGGAAAGCCTAGCTATACTACGTGGTCCTTCACAAGCTCAGGGTCACCACCTGGGCCTTTAGCCTACTCGTTGATGTCAACGTCTACATAGAACCCATCAGAAGGGGTTGCAGCGTCTTCTGTAAAAATGTAGATTATAGCAACATGAGTACAAAGGTACTCAGCAAGACTTACATCAGATCCTACATACATGCATATTATCAAGAAGGGTTGGTGGAGTTATTGCAGCAAGCCAGCTTTGACTCTTGGCTAGGCTATCCTACGATACTCCAACTTGAAATGGTTTTGCGCACACGAGTCCACTACTCACCACTTCAATACACTACCGAGGATCCACCTCCGTCTTCCTACGGAAGAGCCATCCTCGGCACTCACACTTATCTTGAGGCTTTTAGTAGTTTCCATTTACTTGTCTATGAACTGTATAGGCAACCAAGTAGTCCTTTACCGCGGACGCGGCTATTCGAATAGATCATGTTAACCCTGCAGGGGTGTACTTCTTCATACACGCTCTCACCACTTACCGTCGTTTACACGACATGTACTCGGCAACCTTCAAGCGGAAGCCCAACGTGGGTGTCGGCCACGACCTACCTAATCACCTAAGCCTCCAGTCCAGGTTTATCGCCTATTCAGGTTCCATCCGCAGGGAGTCCGGCCGAGGTTTCCCATACGGCCCCGAACGATGTGAACAGGGTTCCCGAGATACCTAACGGGTATTCGGTACACCCGGCCACGTACCTACCGCATCACAGCCCACCCCTACGGTCAGCGCTGTCCACGGCCTCCAGTAGGCTACAAACACCAGAAACTACTTGCAACTCCTGGACGGAGAACTAGGGTGAATAAGAAGCCGAGAGGGTCCATTGGTTTCGGGCCCAATGCATGGTAGTAGCTGATTCTTAAATCACACATACAGATCTCAGTGCTTAAGGTCGGCTTCAATGAAACAACCCACCATGTACTCCTACATGGCCTCTCATCGATACCTTTACCAAATCGTGTTCACCACACCACTCTCATTACCGACATAATCATTTCACTCTAGCCCATCACCCAGATGAACCAGACCTGACACGACTCTAAGCATAGCAGGCATAGCAAGGTAGGAACAACACATACATATGGCTCAACAACTCCTACACATGCTAGTGGGTTTCATCTAGTTACTGTGGCAATGACAGGTCATGCAGAGGAAATGGGTTCAACTACCGTAGCACACAGCAGTTTGAAACGCGTTGTCTTAATGCAGTAAAAGAGAGCAGGAGCGAGAACATGGGATTGTATCGATATGATCAAATGGTTGGTTGCTTGCCTGATGGTTCGATGCACTGATACGGTTCTTCGTTAGGGTAATCACGGTACTCCTCGGAGGCAGAACCTGTCGCAAAGGACACCGATACACAACCATCACCAAACAATGTGCAACAATATGATGCATGCATGAAACATGGCAATATGAGTGTGTTGGGCTAATGCAACTAAAACCAGAAGGGTTTGAACAAATTTGAATCAAAGATTCAAATTTCAAACTCAAACATGGCCTTTTAAAGTGCTTTTCCTTGTTCTGCTTAAAACATCAATTTAACTTGTTTGATCATGCATGAAAATAGTACAGATGGATAGATTGGATTTTTCTGATCATTTTTCATATATAATTTGTCCAATTTGGAGTTACAGAATAAAAGTTATGAATTTTTGAAGTTTAAATAATATTCTGGAATTTCCTGATTTAAATTAAATCCAGAAATATAAATATTGCGCCAGCATGACGTCAGCATGACGTCAGTGGTCAACTGCGGCTGGCTGAGGTCAAACCTGACGTGTGGGGTCCACACGTCAGTGACAGGGGGGTTTAACAGGGTTAAATTAATCCTAATTAGGGGTTAGTGGCGCTGGGGCCCACTGGTCAGTGTCAGGGGGGTTAATTAATCGGTGATTAGCACTAATCTGACCACCTGGCCGACGGGGCCCACGCGTCAGTGACCCTGGGGGGGTCAAACCCCAGGTCAGACAGGTCAAACCCACCGGCGACATGACGCCGGCGGGGCCCGAGACGGCGGCGCGATGCGGAAACGCGCTACAGGGCACGGGCGAGGCCGTGCTTGGGCTCGTTGGAGAGCCCTTGCTCCCGCGCGTCGAACGGTGGTGGTGGCCGTGCCTGAGGTGGCCGGTACCGACGACGGCGACGACCGTGGCGGCTGCCGGAGCTCGGTTGAGCTCGGGGTCGAGGCTACAACGGCTGCGGAGATGCGGGGTTGGCACCTACGGCTTCTACGCGGTGCGGTGAGGACGTGGGTGTGCTCGGTTGGGCGCTACGGTGACTGTGGCCACGACGGCGACGAGGCACGGCGGCGGCGAGCTTCGGAGCTCAAGGGGGCGGCAGCTACAGGATGCTAGGGACGACGGGGCAAGGGGGAATCGGGTCAGTGGCTCACCGCGGAGCTGCAGGGATGGTTAGCGGGCTCGGGGACGTCCGGTAGCTCCCGATTCGACGGCGACGATCTCCGGTGGCCGAGGAGGGGAACGGCGACGTGGCGGCGATGCAGGGCTTCCGGAGACCCGTGGATCGGTGGGGAGGAAGAGGGGGTCGAGGCGGAGCTCCTGAGCTCAGCGGAGGGGCGAGGGGTGGCCGGTGACGGCTGCTATGGCGAACGGCGGCGATGGTGGTGTTCGGCCGTGAGAGAGAGAGAGCGAGGGAGAGGAGGGAGGAACCGAGGGAGAGTGAGAGAGAGCAGGGGGGAGGGCGTGGCGTCGTCCGGGGCATCGAGGCGAGGAGGGGAGGGCAGGCAGGCAGGCGAGCAGGTGGCGTGGCGCGGTGGCGCGCGCGCGCGCCGGCCACACTCCCCTCCCTCTGTCGAGGACGAAGACGACAGAGGAGGGAGGCGGGCTGGGCCGCCTGCTGGCTGGGCCGGCCAGCTGGCTGGGCTGCACAGGGAGGAGCCCAGGTAAGCTTCTCCCTTTTATTTATTTCTGTTTTCTAATTTCTGACATTTGTTTTGATTTAAATAATATATTAAATCATTTATTTACCTTATGCCAATTTTTGCAGGAGCTAGATATATTATTCCAGAGCTCCTTTATAATTGGCATAATATTTGGACATATATTAATATATATAACTAATATATTTCCAATGCAAATATTTATGCATTAATTCCAAATGCCCAAAATAAATACCTATGAGCTCTTAAAAATATTGGTTTGATTTTTATCTCTGTCCAATATTTTCAGAGAGCAACATGAGCATTTTCTTGGACCTTTTTGGAGAAATTTTTATTTGGATCATTTTCAGAAATGATTCTGAGGGTTTCACAAATCCCCATTTCAATTTAAATGGAATTTTAAACATGATGCACACACTCTGATGCATGACTAGCTAGGGTGTGACACCTAGCTCACACACAGTAGGACATGTTCACACACCTCTGATTCATGCCCGATGAATCAGACCTGACTCAACTCTAAGCAGTAGCAGGCATGACAAACAAGCATGAATGAGTAGGCACAACAGGGCTCAAACAACTCCTACTCATGCTAGTGGGTTTCATCTATTTACTGTGGCAATGACAGGTCATGCAGAGGATAAAGGGGTTCAACTACCGCAGCAAGTAACAGATGAATCGTTGTTGTCCTAATGCAATAAAAGAGAGCAGGAGCGAGAGAGTGGGATTGTATAGGAATGAACAAGGGGGTTTTGCTTGCCTGGCACTTCTGAAGATAATATAGTTCTTCATCGGTGTCACAGAACTCATCGTCGGAACATGTCTACTGAAGGGGGACAATCACCGACAAACAAAGAAGAAACACAATCAATGCAATGCAACAATATGATGCATGATTATGACATGGCAATATGCTATGATTTGAGCTAATGCAACTAGCAACAAGTTAAATGGAGTTGGTTTGAACCCTATGTTCAAATTCAAACTCCATATGTTATTATTCAAATGCCTTTATTTGTTTTCCCCAAATCAGCAACTATAAGTTGTTCTAACATGCATGAAACAAGTACAGATGGATAGATTGGATTTTTCTAATCATTTTTCATATATAATTTATTTCATTTGAAGCTACAGTTGAATTTATATGAATTTTAGAAGTTTTGGGCATTTTCTGGAATTTCCTGAAATAAAATAAATCAAAAAAATACATATTGCGTCAGCATGACATCACCCTGATGTCAGCAGGTCAACTGGGCGCCTCCAGGTCAAACCTGACCAGTGGAGTCCACTGATCAGTGACTGGGGCTGGTTAGTGACGCTGACAGGTGGGCCCGGTCAACAGACACGTCAGCTTGGTCAACTCTGACACGCGGGGCCCGTTGGGTTATGAACTAATCTAAGCAGGAAATTAAACTAACCTAAGCAGGCACTAGGGACCACATGGCAGTGGCCCTGGGGGTGTTTAGCGGGGTTATTAGCGCTAATTAACAGGCGCCACGTCAGTAGGTGACGCCGGCGACCACAGCAGCGGCAGGAACTCGCCGGAGTTGGTCGGGGCGGCGCTACAGGCTGCAGCTGAGCATGCTGAGGGCACTAGGAGGGAGCCCATGCTCCCGCGCATCTAGGGGTGCGCGTAGATGGGCACAGGGAGGCCGGGGTCGACGGCGACGACCAGAACGGCGGCGGCCGGAGCTACGGGTCCGAGCGGCATAGCGCTATGGTGCACGAGAGGACGAGCTGGTGGCGGCGTTAGCTTGCTGCGGAGCTGCTGAGCACGTAGCCATGCTCGGGCATGAGCTTTGCTAGCTCTAGCGACGACAGCGTCAAGAACGGCGGCGGCCGGCTCTCGGCTCTGGTAGAACCATGATCTACAGAGAGCAAAAGAGCGTGGGGAGAGAGAGGTTCGGCGCAGAGGCTCACGATGAGGTCGAAGAGCGGGTCGGCGTGCTCGGGGAGGCGGCGGAGACGGCGAATCGGGCGGCGGCATCTGGCGGCTGTGGACGGGGAAGAAAGGTCACAGCGTCGTCTTGGGGTCCTCCGGCCTTGCGTGGGTCGGCGGAGAGGTGCTCTGGTTCTAGGCGGAGCTCGTGGGCTGGTCAGAGAAGCGAGGGGGAGGCGGTGGCCACGGCAGCAGCAAGCGGCGGTGACGGCAGCGTTCGGTGGCGCCGCGGAAAGATGCAGAGTAGGGGGAGGAGGTCCAGCGAGAGAGGGGAGAGGTGCAGAGGGTCCGGGGGGGGGGTGTCGTGGCGTCTCCAGGCGCACAAGGGCAGCGGCGGGAAGCAGGAGGTGGCAAGGCGTCGTCGGCACGCTTGCCACGCACCTGTCTGTCCACCTGGCAGGAGGAAGACGACAGGGGGAGGGCTGCTGGTTTGGGCCAGCAGGTGGGCTGCCAGCTGGGCCGGCCAGGTAAGTGGCCCAGGTAAAATTCTCTCTCTCTCTCTTCTCTATATTTTTCCGTTTTCTATTATTTCTCCAAGTTTGTGGCTTTTCTAAAAATACTTAGGCATTTTCAAAAATCACCAAACTGCACATGCCCATTATTTAGAACATATCCAACATGGAACATTTCAGTTTGGGATTATTTGGACGTTTAAAATATTATATAGCATTTAAATGCCCAAATGCATTTAGAGTATGATTTAATTCAGTGACCCAATGTTGTCCTAGAAAAATATGAACCAATTTTGCCAGAGGTTCTAACCCAGGACAAAAATGATGGACATTTTAGAAGGGCATTTCAGGTTCATTGAAAAAGATTTTAGTAAACCCTAGTTGTCTTCAGGGGGGTCTTGGGGGTTCTGTCATCCCCATTTCAACTTTCTGTGAAAAGTAAACATGATACAACAATTTCGAAGGGATGGTCAGAGCTAGGGATGTGACAATTTCGAAGATTCGAATTCATAGGAAGTGCATTCATCTATTTGAACCAGACATAATGGCATTTGTAAATCAGATGTAAAAGGGGGCATCAATCTTTGTTGTGAGTTTGAACATGCTATATATATTCATACGCATATCTTACTTTTTTTGCCACCAAGGAGATTATATCTGGAACCATGCATGAACTGAGGTAAGTTGCATATTTTTTAATATATACACGTGTACAATGTATATTGAAATGTACCCCCTCCATTCCAAAATAAGAGTAGTTTTAGGATTTTCAAGAGTAAAGATTTGTGAAGTTTGACAATTCCTGAAAGTTCAATTCAAGAGAACCGAAAAACGTTAGTGCTTCTGCTCCCAAATATTGAATGAAGCGCCAAATAGGCCTCTGGTCACCCAAAACCGTGTGAGACTAATGTTTGGTGGTAGGAAATTACTGTCCCGACTCTGGCCCGTGTAGCCTATCGGCCCGATGTCCAAAGGTCTAAACCGGGGTAGGTTTGTAACTTCACCAAGACCCCAGTCTCAACCACCTCCGAGAAGCATTCATACGCCTTGGGCGCCTAAACACCCATGCGCTCAGCCGAAATCTATCCCGCTCACATTTGGGACACCTAACATGACTGTCCTACCCCGAACCTGCGATATGTCCGAAATTTTAGATGGGGTCAAAGTTTGTAACTTTCCCCAAATTTAAAACAAGCACATCTCAAACCAAAACATTGTTCCCCCTTAGTACCCCACCTCCCTTTGTTTCCCCATTCATACTCTGTGGGTGCGAAAACACCCTCTCCACCAGCCGCGAACCCCAGCCTCCTTCATCCTCCACCCCATAGCGGCCAATCCACCACCGCCCTCCTCCATCACGCCGGAGCCGGTACCCCGACATCGTCGTCCAACGCAACCGCAACCGCAACGCCCTCAAGGACTTAGCAGCCGAAGCCAAGGCAGAGCTGCCTCCATGACGCCGACACCAACGTGCGCCGTACCAGAACCACTCCGACCACGCCGTCCTGCGCCTCACTGCTGCGGCTCCACTGTTGCAACCGTCCACCACACCGGAGTTGTTCCCGCTACGCCGTCGTTCGTCGCCTCGGATCTGCTTCCCCGCTGCCGATAGACGGCCACCGCACCACACTCAACAACTTGGCCATGGGTTCGTCCAAGGCTGCACCGTCCTCCACAACTTCTGGTTTCCGGCGAACAACAAGAAGATCATCGAAAAAACAGAAGGAGGACACATCACTGCCAGCAGAAAGAGGTACTCCTCTTCCCTTATTCATGCAAATCTTACGTCTCCGCTCACACCGTATTCATCCCATGAAAGAAACTAGTTGAGCGCTTCTTACTGCATCTTCTTCGTGATACTAAATGCACAAGGTTTCCTCCCTTTTACTATTTCACCTTTGCTAGAGGTCAGTAGCCTACCTGGATTTCAATTCAGGGTCACTCGAACCGCAATTAAAAAAAGCAGCACCCGCTTAGGCGCGCGGAGCACCTAGTCCGCCTGTTCCCCGGGGAAGCGGCGCATTGGTGTCTATCATAGGGGTGTGCGGCGCAGGAGCTGCTTGCGCCCGATCTGGAAGTCGGCGGGGCTTGAATGGATGGCCCGGGGGGGTGCCAAGCACGATGGTGCGGTGAGGTCGAGGGGAGGGCGCAGCCAGGGGAGGAATACTGGGCCGGTGGTCGCTGGCTTTTCCAAGAAGATCGTTAACACTGACTGGCTGGAGGTAGATGAAGGTGATCTGCCTGTTCTTTGTACATCGGACGGTGCAGAAAAAAATGGACTGACCAATTTGTTTTCAGTAGACTGTTATTTTCATAGAATCCTGTAGTAATTTAGTGTGCCATGCATGTTGTAGAGCTATCATATGTCTCGCGTCATTTATTTCTCACCGACCTTCTATTTGCTACCTTTACACTGTAGTAATTGTGCACACACTTCACCCATATACACACTATTGTTTTTTTATGCATGGGTATTTCAGACTCTGACGCAGTGTTGATGAATGCAGAAAAGAAAAGACAGAAGTCGCTCCAGTGTAATTCGAAGATAAGCACTAAGCGTTTCAATGCTCTAATACGTGCAGTGTCAGCAGTTGGAGACAGTAAACGTAGCTCTGCAGTTGATGATCTCAATTGCCACACACAACCATCCCAGGTGCTTGCTTTAACTTCGCACATGTTGCATATGGTGTCTATCTTGTATTGCTTCCAATTTGGTTGAATTGCATCTGCTTACTTTACACATTATACCTTTGCTAATGACATGTCTTCCTGTTTTTGATACATACTACATATGTCTATTAACCATGTTCGTACATCAAACTAATGCTCTTTTGTATCCCTCATCAATCACTTATGATGAGACAGTCACCCGAGTGGGTTACTGTGAGACGCCCTACTCGTTTAAAGAGTGCAGTGTCATCCTCCCACTACAAAAAAAGACACATCCGTGACATTTTGGGCCGAACGAATTTTTTCTGTCATAGATATGACACTTCTATGACGATAATTGTGACAAAACCAGGTATCATCATAGATGTGGTGGGCTCGTACTTCTATGACAAAAAATCATGACAGAAAATGGGCTTTTTGTCCTGGCCAGGCTGGAGACGCAGCTGCATGATACTCTTTGGGCCGTCCATGACGGAAAAAACCATGGTAGAAGCGAGGGGGAGGAAAATTTTGGGGAGTTGCCGGTTACGGTGGGAGGTCGGGGGCGGAGCGATGCGTGTGTCTCTCGTACGTACGCGTGTGTGTGTGAGCCGTTGGCTCTAACTGAACCCGAGCGAGGCGTTGGTCTCTAACTGAACCCGAGCGATTGCACTGCAGGCTACGCGTTACTGAACCCGAGAGATTGATCGATGGCTGTTAACTGAACCCGATGGAGCGATTCCTTCGCTACTGCTGCTAACTGAAGCCGATCGATTGGATGAACAGTGGGCGTTGCGGGGGGGGGGGGGTTTGGATGAACAGTGAGCGATGGCGTTGCCTCTGGATGAATAGGAACCCGTGTTGTGGAGGGCTGGATGAACAGTAGACGGTGGAGGGGTGGCCGTGGAGGGGTGGTTGAACAGGACCCCGTGGTGTGGAGGGCTGGATGAACAGTAGACGGTGGAGGGGTGCCCATGGAGGGGTGGTTGAACAGTAGCCGGTGGAGTAGCGCGCGGTATAGGCTGGATGAACAAGAGCCCGTGGAGGCTGGAGGAGGTCGACAGTAGCCCGTGGAGGCTGGATGAGGTCGACGGTTGAGATGAACAGTATCCCGTGGAGTCCCGTTTTGTGGTACGCCACATCCCTCCCGATGAACAGGACCCCCGTTTCGACCGTAGGAGGTCCGTTTCGTCCGTTTTGCGGTACGCCACACCACTCCCGATCAACAGGACCCCCGTTTCGACCGTAGGAGGTCCGTTTTGTCCGTTTTGCTGTACGCCACACCCCTCCCGATCAACAGGACCCCCGTTTCGACCGTAGGAGGTCCGTTTCATCTGTTTTGCGGTACGCCACACCCCTCCCGATCAACAGGACCCCCATTTCGACCGTGGGAGGTCCGTTTCGTCCGTTTTGCGGTACGCCACACCCCTCCCGATCAATAGGACCCCCATTTCGACCGTAGGAGGTCCGTTTCCTCCGTTCTGCGGTACGCCAGGCATCGTTTCCATCACCTGTTCCATCCAAGCCGGTTGGCTCCCATGCGTTCCGTTGCCTCCCGATGAACATGACGCATTCCGTTGCCTCCCCATGAACACGACGCATTCCGTTGCCTCCCCATGAACACGACGCATTCCGTTTTCTCCCCATGAACACGAGCCCTCGCTGTATGTATGCGCGACTAGGCGTTCGAGACCCCGCCCGTATGTACACATACGTGGCCGTATTTTCTTTCTTGCACCCTGGCCGCTGTATGTACGTGTACATGCTACGTGCGCGCCTCTACTACGACATGTGCGCGCCTCTACAACGACCAGTATGTACGTACACGTTCGCGACCAGAATGACAACACTACGTACGCTTCGACCAGGTGGGTCCCGACTGTCATGCAGTTCCTTGCGTGCGAAAATGTAGCTGGTGGGTCCCAGCAGTCAGAGGGGCGAATCATTTTTTTTGCCCGAACGCACTTCCTTGCGTGCGAAGATGTAGCTGGTGGATCCCAGCAGTCAGGGGGGCGAATCGTTTTTTTTGCCGGGACGCACTTCCTTGCGTGCGAAGGTGTAGCTGGTGGGTCCCAGCAGTCAGGGGGGGAATGTTTTTTTCGTGAAATACGGTGGCCCGTCCGGTGGGTCCCCACTGTCAGGTGGAGGAATAATTATTTTGCGCGTAATAAGGAGGCACTTCCTTGCTCCGGCCGTGGACCCAGCTGTCAGCCTATCCACGTACAGTCCACGTCCGATGGAAGTCGTTCCTTGACCACGCCGCGCCGAGAGCACCACTACGGTGGACGATGGCGAGGCCTAGGATGGAGAGGCCTAGGAAGGATTCACTGGTTCGGCTGTGGTGTGAGGCTGCTGTCGCCGTAGATTAACAGGGGGTGTGGGTGAGTAGAGGTATGGCCTAGCCAGCAGTGGGAGTAGTAGGGGGCGGTGAGGTCTCCGCGGCATCACAACCGGCCACTGGAGGCAGGAGCACGCGGCACGACCGGCGTTGGTTTGGGCGGCTGGGGCAAGAAGACCAGAGGTTGAAGAAGCACTACAACCGTTGGATGAACATCGTACGGTAACAGGAGCTAGAATCGTTCATATTGACTAAGTTGACAAAGCCCTCCGTCCCCGTCAACTTGGTAGGCCCACAAGTCAGCCTCCCAGTATGCTGGGTTCCAGCTGGCAGGGGGAGTATTCATTTTTTTGTGCGTAATAAGGAGGCACTTCCTTGCGTGCGAAGATAGCTGGTGGGTCCGACAAGTCAGCGGGGGGCATGTTTTTTTCGCGAAATACAGAGGCCCTTCCATTGGGTCCCAGATGTCAGGTGGAGGAATCATTATTTTGCGCATAATAAGGAGGCATTTCCTTGTGTGCGGCCGTGGACCCAGCTGTCAGCCTCTCCACGCACATCCTACTTCCGATGGTGTCGTTCGTTGACCACGTTGACCATGCCGCGCCGAGCGCATCACGACGGCGAGGCCCCGGACAGCAACGAGCCGGAGATGGGAAGACGCGGGAGTAGAGTCGCAGACCGAGAGGTGTACGAGGGTTAACTGGTTCTAGTGCCGTGTGGTTTGGCAGTAGGTGGTGAAGAACAGGAGGTGTGGAGGGTTGGAGGGATGACCTGGCCAACGGTGGAGTAGCGCTTCATAGCGAAGCGTGCTAAGCAGAGCTGCTAGCAGCAAGAGGCGGGAGGTGGTCCCGGCGGCGATGGAGGAATAAGACGAGAGATTGAAGATGGATGCCGGCTGTTGGATGTAGATCCAACGGCTAACATGTCAGAATCATTTGTTGACTAAATTTACAACGACTTGCGTTGGCTTCGAGCTATTGGCCCACATTTCAGCCTCCAAAAATGTGGCACGTATTCAACCCATTTTTTCAGAATTTACAGTCTTTTTTTGCGCGGTAGAATTTACAGTCAATTTGATCTTTTTTTTGCATTACAGCCATTAGATGGGCTGGGTGAACAATTAATGTCGCTTTCATGTGGCCCATTTATTTTATTTCCTAAAAAATTACAGGCCATTTGCACTTTATCTAGATACATGATTTTGCTGGGCTGATTCTAATTATAATGTTGGGTTGGGCCAGCAATTTTATCAAAAAATAAAAAAGGGCTGAGCATTTTGTTATAAATATATCTAAATAATACGTGATATTATTACATTTGTCCTTAAATATTACCAAGCTTTTGTACACAATCACTAGGAATTTCGTGCCAAAACAATCCAGGATTTTATTTGTTAAGAAATTATTTTTATAAGTTAATAAGATGTGGGATATTGTTTTCTTACATATGTAAGTATCTGTTAAATATATGATGACAATAAAAATAATATATAATAACATATAACATAATTTAAATATATATAATATAGTTAAAAGGGAAACATAAATTGTACCTGGCTTTCCTATTCTTATATAGAAAAATAGAACAGACCGCTGCGTTTTCCTCAAAAAAATACGTAAATTGGGCTACCAAAAATAAAACCTCGGATTGGAGGTCCATAGGCCGGGCAATACATGACGGCCCTAAGAAAATACAAACAGGCCCTCCCATCCGAGGTCGTGGGCTGCGCACGTTAAAAATGAAAGCCTAGACGGGGCAGCCCAAAACCACGTCCAACACTTGCCAAAACTCCGTCCCTCGTTTTCTCTATGTCTCGCACACTCAACATTGCATCATATGAAGATGTGCTATGCATGAATGGCGATCAACATGATGTTAACTGGCTGGTAGTTCCATTTTCGACCATGAATAAAACTTCCAACATGATGTTAACCTTGTTGGAAAAGGCAGTGTTAATATAAATGCTCTGCCTCTGAAAGTTGCAGTTTCTTATCTGAAACTGAACTTGCAGTTTCTTATCTGAAACTGAAAATTGCAGTTTCTTCTCGTTTGCACTTTTATACTCCTATGAAACTACATCTTTTTAAGTGCTAAAAATAGATCTCTAGAATTCATAAAATTCTTCATATGCTCAATACTGCAAATCTAAAATTCAAAAGACATTCATATCTGAAAGTACTCTCAAAATACACAACACAAAACACAATTCACAACCTGCAAATACTGACAACCCTAAGCTCCTCCTGACAATTCACAACCTGCCCGACTATTGGGCTGGGGGGCAGTCCCCTCCTATTCCTTGGCGGCAGACAGCCGCCCCATGAGACGATGTGAACGGCGAGGGAGACGATGGTGGGGAAGCATCGTCGGGCCAACTGCTTTTCTCCTCTTGTAGTTGGGTTAGGTCGACGAAGACTCCATCGGCTCGCTCTGGCAGGACACCCTCACAAACGGCACCCTGTAGATGCTCGATCCTTCAATCTCTGGTGGATGCTCCATCTGGGATCGATACTCCCACCACCGCTCCCTCACGATCGGATTTGGTGAATCTGTTTGCTCCATGGCCCAAAGGAGCAGCTCTATGTACTCCGGCGCGACTCCCTCCGGGAGTATCGCCGCCTTTTCGCTCTGTTGCAGATATTTGGCCATGGATGTCGCCGTCGCCGCAAGTTGGTCCTTGTTGTCAAACCAAGACTGTATCTCCAACATCCTAGCTAGCTTCACAGGGTCGCCGTCTTCGATCCTCACGTATCGGTTGTACTCCTCCATCGATCTACTTCTCCACAGCACCTTCACTCGCCGGCGGTGGTTTTTGAACGGAAGAGGAGAGGAGCGGCGCTGGTTTTGGATTAGAACCGGAGAGGAGCGACGCTAGTTTTGGACTGGAACAGAAGAGGAGGGGCGGTGGTTTTGAAATGGAAGAGGAGAGGAGCGGCGCTGGATTTAGATTGGAATAGGAGAGGAGCGGCGGTGGATTTAGATTGGAACATGAGAAGAGCGGAAGAGCGGCACTGGTCTTGGAAGTATTTTTTTCTTGTTTCGCGTATTTTGGGTCAAAGTTTGACTACGTACTGTATGTGACAAGCAAAATGTGAATGCATGTCACCAAAAATTGTATCATTTGGTTCATATCTGAATGTACTTTCAAATTATATTATTTTTGTAACGTATAACATATATTTTATGTGCAAAAATCATGGTCAATTATGACCCAGAATAAAAGGGAGACTAGTTAATGTGGGGTCGCTTTCTTAATTGAAGGGTAAATTGATTTTGATTTTGATCCAGTCACAGCGCGCCGGCCCTCTAGCCCAATCCTAAATCGCTGCTGCACGCTCCACTCCCTCTTCTCCATTGCAAAACCACCTCCTCTCCTCTCCATCATCTCCATTCCAAAACCACTGTCTCGCCTCTCCCTCTTCTGATCTTCTCCATTGCAAAACCACCTCCTCTCCTCTCCATCATCTCTATTCCAAAACCACCTCCTCTCCTCTCCATCATCTCCATTCCAAAACCACCCTCTCGCCTCTCCCTCTTCTGATCTTCTCCATTGCAAAACCACCTCCTCTCCTCTCCATCATCTCCATTCCAAAACCACCTCCTCTCCTCTCCATCATCTCCATTGCAAAACCACCGTCTCGCCTCTCCCTCTTCTGATCTTCTCTCCATTTCAAAACCACCTCCTCTCCTCTCCATCATCTCCATTCCAGAACCACCTCCTCTCCTCTCCATCATCTCCATTCCAAAACCACCATCTCGCCTCTCCCTCTTCTGATCTTCTCTCCATTGCAAAACCACCTCCTCTCCTCTCCATCATCTCCATTCCAAAACCACATCCTCTCCTTTCCCTCTTCTCTATTGCAAGACCACCGTCTCTCCTCCCATTTTCCAAAGCTATCACCGGACCACTCAGAACGACATCTATGGAGAGGATGCAGCAGCGAATCAGGCAGATCTCCGGCGGCGACCAGGCAAAGTTAGCCAGGTTGAAGGAGATCCTTAGTTGGTTTGACAATGAGTGGGAGAGTTCGAGGAAGGTGCGGGCCATATGGCAATGTATGCGAAAGAGCGAGACGGCGGCGATGAGGGCGGCGATGTACATGTTCTCCTCGGCGGCAGTCACGCCGCAGTCCTCTGAGTTCATCGAGTATCTCCTATGGGTGATGGAGCAGACAGATTCGCCCGAGGCGACAGTCAGGCGGAGGTGGTGGGCGTACAGGTCGAATGTCGAGCACCCAGAGGATAACAAATAGATCGAGTATGGTGTGCAGTTCGTGAGGGTGCAGAGCCAGCCGGAGCAATAGGAGTATCCGTTCTCCCACCGCAAGAGGAGGCCGGATAGCGCGACATCGCTTCCCCAACGTTCTCCACGGTTCTCTCGATGCTCGCCTCGTTTCAACGGCGGCAGTAGGGTTTAAGGTAAGCTTCGCACTAACCTAATCTTCCACCTGCTCATGCTTACAATCAGTGTGACAGCTAATGAAAATCATGCTTATAATTAGTCTCCGAGTACTACGCCAATCACCCTAAAATAGCTCTGGACCATTGGGTCAAAGTTGTGACACAGTGTACAAGTAAAGAAAAATAGATTGGTGCTTCTTCCAGAAAAGAGTACTCCCTAGAAAACTGCCAATATAAGCTACTAGTATTTGGTTAGAGGATTTGCTGCCGAGAAAGATCCGTCCACAGAGAGCGCCACACATCCCACTGGTTGTGATGGATGCCAATGCATGCATGCAGCATGGTTGGTGTCGGTAATTTTTACTTGGCACACCTCGCACTCTGCATATATGCCGGTTCCATACGTACATTTCTGCAGTTCCACCAAAATGCAGCTGAATAACCCTGTTTGCACAGATAATGAAAAAGCGTGATTACATTATAGTGTCACTAGTTGATGAAACACACAAAATAAATAGAAGAAAATATTGCGATAGTATCATAGTATGCCATGCTGCGAGGGCGAGATGGGCCCTGCGACGCCTCATACGGTACGCCTCATACTAGACATCGTCCCAAGTCTCCCAGATACACCTTCTGCCAGTGATGAACATCGGTGTACAGCAGTAGTACAAGGAGGCGCCTTGAGACATTCAAATCTCTATTTTTGTACATATCAACTAAAATTAAGCACCCCAGTTTGTAGAAACGCTTAAACATTAACAATGGGACTAGTTGATGAAACATACTTTAACAAAGAGAAGCACTTTCTTTATCTACATTGGAAATGAAATGATAGAGATGACACTTGCTCTATTTTAACTGTATTATTACTTCATTTTATCAGTGACACTAGGGTCGAGCAGGTGGCAAACAAGGTGTACCGTGCGTCGCAAGGATGGAGGCCGGGGGTGCTTAGACTGGGATGCTGAAGCTGGCTCTTTGAGTCACCAACATGGATGATTCAATTCATGGGACCTTTTGGTGCACTTCACCTAAAATGAAGCAATGTCCCGTGAGCTAGCAGCTTCTTCTTCAAAAATTTTTTTAAGAAAGGGCTCCAGCCCCAGTTCCATTTCCATCAGAAAACGAAATCCACAGATCTTCATCTTCATTAGTTGCAATAAAATTGAGCAACATCAAGGTTGGTTGTGAAGCTCTTGGAATGCTCAACTTAATTTGGATATCATTTGTGCAGTTCAACTAAGATCAAGCGTGAAATGTATATCTCTATTTGCACAAAAAAGGTGGAAAGGAGGGTGACTAACAAGTAACAAGTGATGAAACATGCATCAAATGAAAAAGAAGCATGTTCCTTATCTGAATGGCAATCCTACAAGGATAGTACCAATTTCTAAAGCAGTGGCATTGCTAGATATTAGTGTGGGCATCAGGATTAACTATGACAACCATTAAATACGACATTACTTTGGGCACATGAGAGTAGGCGGACCAGGACAGTTGCATTTCTAACGAAAAGAACCAACTTATCTTAATGGGAAATTTTAGCAGGACATGTAAAGAAATGCCATTGATTCATATTACTGGAGGCATTATATTGAAAACAACATTGGTTTAACGTGTCCTTACTTTTAACAGTGCGACTGCTACATTTTACCAGTGGCATTACATAAAAGTGGCTCGGGGCAACAAACATCAGAACATGATATGTGGGTTGGTCCCATTTTTGTTCATTATAGCCACCTTATACTGTGTGAGGCTAGCAAATCTAGTGCTGGACTTACTTTGTTGCCTTGTCCCCCAGTCCCCACTTTCTTTCCTTTTTCAACCAATAGATCGGGTTTATATTGAGTTTGTACTGTGTTTCCCTTTATTTACCTATTAGACCTAGAGACGAGTTGGATAGCTAGTCTCTGCTACTTTTTGCCCCCATTATTTCCTCCTTCGACCAAGTCCTAGATTCAGGTAACAAATCCTCCCCCACCCCCACCCCCTTTCTTCCTTGTTTGAACCAAGTAGTACTAGATTCGAGTGCATGAACGGCAGGGTGGTTTTCGAACAGCCGATCGATCCTATCTACGAGGGGGCCTGAGAAATAGTAAAAGTTACAAATGCAGCGACGTCAGGAGCTCGGGAAGTAGAGCTCGGGAAGTAGAGCAAGGCCAGTTTCGAAGGCCAGTCGCCGGGATGTCACTAGGTGGGCGGCGGGAGGCCGGATCTACCCACACTACGGCAACAAGGAAGAAGGGGTCGGAGGCCCTCCCTTGCCAGCGGTGCTTGGGAGAGAACGGCAAGGCAGGCTGATCGGGACGCTCCCAGCAGTGGGTAAGAGCCGTCGCCGAGGACGACCGCGTGAATGTTGCACCTTCTCACCTTCCCCGGCGGAGAGGATCCGGCTAGATCTGTGACCAGCGGTGAGCAGAGAGAGAGAGAGAGAGTGGCCACCGCTGTCGTGTTTAGATCTGGAGAGGCCGAGACGGTGTGAAGAGAGCAACACTAGCAAGCAAGCACGGAGGCTCCTGCCTATATAGTGGAGTAGTACTTAGTTTTATTTTGTCTACCGGAGCCGGCTTGACCTTGTCAATGACTGTCGAGAAGTCTTCATGCATGTGGCCCGGAGGCGCAGTTGTCGTCATTTTGATCTGAAGCGCCGGATTATAACATATAACACGAAAAATGCCACATGAAAGGAAATCATAACCTCACTGCCCAAAGGAGAAAACATGAATCCCGACGGACAAACTAGACGAGGAACAAAGCTCAAATTAAAGATAAACTCGTAGAAAAGGGGTCCGTCGATAGATGTCCTAATTAACATAGCCGGCTTGGCCTAGATGGCCGCCGAGTAGTCATTGTTCGTGCATGTGCCCCCAATTACTAGCCCAACTTAGTTGTCGCTGTTTAACCCTCGCAGTGATCCGAAGCACATGACACATAATTTTGCGAGATGACAAGAAACCTTTTTTTAGATTTCTCACCACAACTACAGCCATGTACAACACAGCCTGCATGATATGTAGACGATAGCCAATCCAGGCGTGTCTGCTGGACTCTGGTCACATGCATGGACGAACTGATCTTTCGTGTCTTGCAGGGATCGTCCAGGCACCAACGTAGTACAACACTTCTCTAGTACTATCGGTCGTCTCCCTCTTCTATTAAGTCACTCGACTTGCGGGGCCGGGGAGTGTGCCTATGGTCGGTTCTCAATTGCCGTCCCACATGTGTGTGCGAACGCAATATGACGCGCGTTCCATTCAGAGAGCAGCGTGCCAGCCGATCGACCATCTGGGGTGCGGCGCGAACGCGACGTGCGTGCTGTATACTCTGTACATGTGTACTGCCATTTTCTAGACGATTTGCTCCATGGTGCGGGCGCAATCCATGGATACCAAATTAGTATAATGTATACTATTTAAAAGTCGAGGGCAGGGCTTTTCCTGCCCGGTAGGCGGCGGGACAGTTCCGCCTAGTCGGTTCGACAGAGACGCGAGAAGACGAGGGAGTAGGCTGCTGCAAAGGTAGGGCTGTGTGATTTGATAGCGAGTTACTGCTGGACAGGTGGGGCCCCGTGATTTGACTTGCCATTATCATTTTAACTGCAGCGCTACGACCGGCGTGAGTCTCCCGATTCTTGACCACCTCCATACAGGTGCCTCTCCCAATGCTCCACCATGTAGTAGTAGAGGCTGGCTCTTGCATGAGAGCCCACCTCTCCACTTTTTCCTTGCCTCTCTTTCCTCCACATACGCAAAAATGCCATGTAAAGCGCACCCTCCGTCTAGGTGTGTAAGTCATCTTACAAAAATCAAATAATCCCAAAACACTTAGGCGCGGTGCATTAACTTTTACCTCGTTTCTTGTTTCTTGACATATCAACCAATAAGAGATAAAGGGTGTGCATGCTTTTAATGACTTGAGACTATCAAACACGACATGCAGTGGTTAGTTCATTGCATGCAATTCTATGAATTAGCAAATAAACATTAACGTTTCCCGTTTTCTCCTCCTCCTTGGTAAAGGTGCACAGCCTAAGATGACTTACTCACCTAGACGGAGGGAGTATTGGACTTACTTGCTCCTACAGGTGCTTAAGCTTGCCACATAGGAATAAAGTCTGATGTGGCAAGTCAATCAAGAAGAGAGAGACTAGTTTGGTGACCCAAGGAAGAAACGGTGCTAAGAGCGTGTACCTAGGTGAAAAGTCAATTTTGAGTCTATAGCTAATTAAATGAAGCAAACTTAGCAACACCATTTCATTGGAAGAGGTCACTCCTTGGCAAATGCAATAAATACTAGTACTCCCTGTGTCCCATTATATAAGAACGTTTTTGACACTACACTAGCCAACCTTGTTGTAGTATGAGTGACTAAGTGATGACTATGTATGACCAGTGGTGAATCTTGGAGGAAAATCAAGGGCAGGCTCATACTCAATGGCGTGAAGAAAGAGCCACCAAGTCTCAATTCTTTTGTTCAAAGAAGGCTAGAATTTGCCATAATACTACTAGGAACATGTACTATTAACTATTAATTTCGTTTTTTCATTGGTGGAGGGCAGGCTCAAGCCTATTAAAGCCTGCCCAGTTCATTCGCCACTGTGTATGACATGCCAACATCAGATAGCCTAACGCACCGTGTTAAATCTCCAAGGGCGCGACCACGCGAGCGACGCGACGGTCGTGGTAGGCGCGACCATGATACAGGCTGCTGGCAGCCCTTGGATTTGAGATCAAACGGTCGCATGCTAAGTTGCTGAAAATTTTAAGAATAACCCTACAAGATAGGATATTCACCCATAGGTCTAGAATCGCGCCATGCAACCGTTCGATCTCAGATCCAAGGGCTCTCGGAAGCCCGTATCATGGGAGAATGGAAAGCCACTACCCTGCCGTTCGCACGCTGGCAGTTCGCTCCTACTCTTTCCCGCACGTCCTTTAATACTACGGCGGTTCGCTCCTAGTCGTCCCGTCCATTCACATTACGGCAGTTCCACTAATCCTAACCCTCCTCCCAAATCCATGGCGTCCCAAATCTCCCCGATCGATGGTGATTACAAGGTTAGAACCATCACCGGTGATGAGTTCGACGTCATCTACACCCGTACTTCCGCGACGGTGAAATGATGCCTTTCTCGCTTCAGACGCATGTTCGAAAACTCACATGATGAGTGGGTCGCCGGGCTAGATGTTGAGTACACCACAGTCATGGGACGAGAGAAGGATCTAAAGGACGAACAGAGGAAGAAGCCCGCCATGATCCAGGTTTGCGTACATAACGTTTGCTTGGTCTACCACATATGCCATGGCGACGTTGAGTGCCAGGATTTTAAGAACTTCCTCGAGGACAAAACAGTCAAATTCGTTACTGTAGACATTAAGAACGACAAAGAAGTCCTGCGTCGGATAGGCCTCGTTGTAGGCAACCCCTTCGACCTCCAGAAGAATTGGCTGGTACCCTCTCGTCAACCCTCAATGCTGACCCTGGCAGGAGCCATGGTTCATCCTTCGTACGGCAAACTGGAGAAACCTCATTACACGTTTCATCGTCATGCATGGCAGCAGAATGTGTTAGATATAGACCACATCCAGTACGCTGCAATGGATGGCTACCTTTGTTTCAATATCTACAAGGGTTGGATGAAGAGCAACAACCAAGTTGGCGGTTCAAGCAAAGAAGTATCAGCCAAGAGGAAGAGGGACAAGGACGAAGTCGAGGACGTGGGCGAGGACTCCGAGTAAGGTGGAAGTGTCGTTGCTCATGGCGGTTCTAAACTTCTAATGCAGTGTCTACCAGATTAGTTGCATAGTTTAAGTTCAGGTGTGCTTAGTTTAATTTGAGGGGTGTGTTGTGCTGAGCCCCCAGCAGAACTTTGTTATGTTTCTTCTCGTTACTTTAACTCTTCAGTATGTACATACTAGTACTAGTATTTCTTTAATAGAATTTAGCACCCCAATTAAGCACATACTAGCTTTTTTAATAGTACTATATGCATAATTTGGCGACGAGCGCTCTCTATATGTACCACCTTTTTTTAAAATTTCAATTTTTGCTCCATGGCGCAATCCATCGATAGTGGCGTACTACTGTACAAAAGTATACATTTTTTAAAGGCTAGCGTACTGTTCATCACACACACACACACACACACAGATATATATATATATATATATAGCCAGTTAAATTCTCAACCTGGAACGACATGCATGCCATTTAGTAAACCGATCCGGAGGAAGTATAGTAAAAATGAGGTGATTTTACCCAACGATCGGCGGGGGAGCATGGCCTGTCATGCGGTCCCACGTGTCATGATGTACCAAGGCGATGCGCATGTCCCTCTTGAGGCGGAAGCAATACTAGTACGTGGTTTGAGATGATGTCGAACCGAAGTGTGAAATAATGGTTGCTTCGTCTGTCTGGGAAGGTGCGGCATTCTGATTTGACGTCTCATTGCTCATTACTAACACTGGGCCGGTACGAGTGGGGTGCGTCCCCCCTGCTGTTCTGCACTGTTATTTCGTGCTTGACATGTCGACCCGGTTGCACATGAGATGACCCCTACATCCTTTGGCAAAATAAATAACACCCCGATCAATGCATTTCACTCTTCTGTGCAACGGACGGGCACCTTACTTGCTCCTACAGGTGCTTAAGCTTGCCACATAGGCATAAAGTCCGATGTGGAAATTAATCAAGAAGAGAGAGACTAGTTTGGTTACCCAAGGAAGAAACTGTGCTAAGCGCGTGTACCTAGGTGAAAAGACAATTTTTAGTCTATAGCTAATTAAATGAAGCAAACTTAGCAACACCATTTCATTGGAAGAGGTCACTCCTTGGCAAATGCAATAAATACTAGTACTCCCTGTGTCCCATAATATAAGAACGTTATTGGCACTAAACTAGTGTCAAAAATGTTCTTATATTATGGGACGGAGGGAGTACGAATAAAGAGATAGAGAGGAGTAAAAAAATACACTTATAGCTAACCTTATAGCCAACCTTGTTGTAGTATGAGTGACTAAGTGATGACTATGTATGACATGCCAACATCAGATAGCCTAACGCACTGTATTAAATCTCCAACGGCGCGACCGCGCGAGCGACACGACGGTCGTGGTAGGCGTGACCATGATACGGGCTGCTGGCAGCCCTTGGATCTGAGATCAAACGGTCGCATGCTAAGTTGCTGAAAATTTGCAGAATAACCCTCCAGGATAGGATATTCACCCATTGGTCTAGAATTACGCCATGCAATCGTTTGATCTCCGACCGAAGGCCTCTCGGAAGCCCGTATCATGGGAGAATGGAAAGCCACTACCCTGCCGTTTGCACGCTGGCAGTTCGCTCCTACTCGTCCCCGCACGTCCTTTAATACTACGGCGGTTCGCTCCTAGTCATCCCGTCCATTCACATTACAGCAGTTCCACTAATCCTAACCCTTCTCCCAAATCCATGGCATCCCAAATCTCCCCGATCGGCGGTGAGTACAAGGTTAGAACCATCACCGGCGATGAGTTCGATGTCATCCACACCCGTTCCTCCACGACAGTGAAAGAATGCCTTTCTCGCTTCAGACGCATGTTCGAAGACTCACATGATGAGTGGGTCGCCGGGCTACATGTTGAGTACACCACAGTCGTGGGACGAGAGAACGATCTAAAGGACGAACAGAGGAAGAAGCCCGCCGTGATCCAGGTTTGCGTGCATGACTTATGCTTGGTCTACCACATATGCCATGCCGACGTTGAGTGCCAGGATTTTAAGGACTTCCTCGAGAGCAACCTAGTCAAATTCGATATTGTAGACTTTGGTAACGACAAAGAAGTCCTACGTCGGATAGGCCTCATTGTAGGCAACACCTTCGACCTCCAAAAGAATCAGCTGGTGTCCTCTCATCAGCCTTCAATGCTGACCCTGGCAGGAGCCATGGTTCATCCTCTATACGGTAAACTGGAGAAACCTCCATACACGTTTCATCATCATGCATGGCAGCGGACTGTACTAGATATATACCACATCCAGTACGCTGCAATGGATGGCTACCTTTGTTTCAATATCTACAAGGGTTGGATGAAGAGCAACAGCCAAGTTGGCGGTTAAAGCAAAGAAGTATCGGCCAAGAGGAAGAGGCACAAGGACGAAGGTGGCAGTGTTGTTGCTCATGGTGGTTCTAATGCAGTGTCTATCGGAATAGTTGCAAAGTTTAATTTCAGGTGTGCTTAATTTAATTTGAGGGGTATGTTGTGCTGAGCCCCCAGCAGAACTATGTTATGTTTCTTCTTGTTACTTTAACTCTTCAGTAAGTACATACTAGTATTTCTTACATTTCATCTTTTAGTTGGTATAGTACTACCACTCGTTTATTCACATTATATACGTACAATATATATGGCCAACATCATATAGCCAGCAGTTTAGTTGTCAAAGAATTTCAGGGTGCTTAGTTTTGTCAAAGAATTCCAGGGTGCTTAGTTTAATTTGAGGGGTGGGTTGTGCTGGACACCATTATTGTGACTAGCCTTTTTAATAGTACTATATGCATAATTTGGCGACGAGCGCTCTCTATATGTACCACCTTTTTTTTAATTTCAAGTTTTGCTCCATGGCGCAATCCATCGATACTACTGCTGTACAAAAGTATACATTTTTAGAAGTCTAGAGGGCGGGGCAGTCTAGCTTGGTCGGTTTCATGAGAGGCGAGGGCCTTTGTGATTTGACGGCTCATTACTGCTGGAAGGTGGGGCCTTGTGATTTGACTGCTCGTATAAATACACCGACGAATTGATCGAGGAGGAGCAAAGAACCGTGCGGTATACTCAAGTTTTCCGCTGGAGTAGTACTACGACGGAGGAGCACGAAACACGGCAGCCCAGTGCCATATGGTGATAAAAATGATCTAATTTGCTAGTCATCCCATTGTTAGCATTGTTCTATTCATTCCCTCAAAAAAACAAAAACCACTGTTCTATTCATGCCTCGCAGAGAACGTGACACGTGCGGCGAAACACTCGAAGCAAAAGATGAAACACAGCAGCAAAAGAAGAAGGAAGATTATCACCCCAAATGATCTAATTCGCCGCGGAGTCGTAACTGCTTCTTCATCGCCTCCACGACCTCCATCTCCTTGCGCGTCTCCTCCGCCATCTTCGTCATTCTGTCCATGACGCGGGATTTCTCGACGCGACCTTTAGCATCTGTTCCACGGTCGCATTACGTACCTTGACAGCAGCCGGGTGCTCGACGCGGAGCTTCGCCAACTCCTCCTTCTGTTCCATGACGAGGGCCTGCAGCATCTTCATCGAGGAACTACTATTCTCATGCAGCTTCTTCCAGCCGGCGTTCTTCTCCTTCAACAGGTCGATCTCGTGGCAGAGCTTTGCCTTGTCCTCCTGAAGTCGCAGGATTTCGCCGGTCGCCTTCTTCTCCGAGGCAATGCCCTTCTTCAGCAACATCACCAAGCCGACGGTCAACTCCCCCTACTGATTGAGCTCAGCGGGCACGTCGTCGAGGCTCTCCTTCAGCAACTCCGTCAAGCCTTGGATGAACTCCTTCTGCTTATTGAGGTGCTTATTGAGCTAATCGGGCATGCCGTCGAGGGATAATGACTCCAGCTCCGCCGGCTCGGCATGTTTGCCTCCACGGCTAGGGCGCTCCTAGGAGCCATCACCTGCCCGTGAGAGATCTTTCGAGGTCTCTGCGTGGCGGCGAGCCCTCTCTTTTTTTCCGCAGCCTTGGTTGCCGCTCCCTTGTTACGAGTAGTTGTCGACCTAGAGCTCTGCTCACCGGCCATGGCAACGACGGACGAAGAAGACGCACTTATGAGGAGGAAAGGTAGAGTAATTTTCGGTTAGGTAGTTCCCCTTTTTATAACCTAAGTACTAGCACTAGTAGTACTAATACCTGCATAGTGGGAACACATTCAGGTTTGGTACGTAGTACTAGTAGGTGTGAGCAGGCTTTCGAATGTGATGGGAACAAGGTAAAGATTAATTGATGGTTTTGGTTTCGAGGCCCGAAACGGCTCCCGATGAGTTTAGTGGAACATAAATTTCAAGTAGACTACACTACTCAAATGCATAAATATTATGTTACTGTCAAAAATTGGCACAAAATACGAAGGAGACCAATGGAAGTACTACTAGCAACCCACGATTTAACTACTCGCATGCACGCAATGGAGTAATAATGTCTTTCTTCCGCCCTCATGTCCACTCAATTTGCATGCGCTGTATTAATTAACCATCAATGAAGTGAACGACTTTACACGCATCAAATTATCACATGGGTGGATCTTGGTACAAAATTACGTCCGCCCCTGTACCCGCGTGTGCGTGCGAGGGAATGAGTGCGTGCGTGGTGTGCGTGCACATCTTCGCTTCGTGCATGTACCGCCAGTATGGCTCAGGGAGGACGAGTACATTCTTCTGGAACCAGCAGCACGTCACTGTGATCAATCCACGCAAGGAGGTCGCGACAACGCCTCCACATGTGCCACGTGGCTTCATGAACTGTAAGAGAGACACCGTGTAGCGTGCCATTGGTATTCTAATTTACGTGTTTTGCACATACTCGAAGTATTAGTAATTTACACGTGCATTCCACGCATCAGATTTTGCAACCAAATTATGAATAAATACCACACTATAGCATGTAAGCTCTTAGTCATATATGCGTCATGTAGCCCTTCGTTTAATTCCTATAGTTCATCTCATTCAAAATCAAATTAGGTTTTATAAAAAAGCTAAGAACGCGTGAATAGGAAAAACATGGGATTATAGTGGAATGTCATATTGAATCCTACAGGATTGTACGAGTGTTTGATTGTGCATAGAAAAAACGCAGAATTCTTTCAAAGAGTTTTGAGTTGATGGGATGTTTGCTATGAAATCTAGTGCAAATTAATCATATGGAAAAATTCCGATGGTTTACAATCCTACGAATCAAACAACCAAGATAGGAAAAATTCCTAATGATTAGAATCCTCCAAAATTCCTTTGAGAATCCTTTGAATCAAAGAAGCCCTTAATCTATTTTATGATTCATGGAATTGTGCGTTGTAAAGCATAAAGTAAAAACAAATAATGGCAATTCAACTAGAAAAAAAGTTTGGGCAGTTATGATACGGAAGATTCTAGAACAAAAGAGAACCACTGTTGTTTTGAGGTTTGTGCATTATGCTTAAGTTCAACCATGGAGTCTGCTAGATTGTACATGTGGCAAAATCCGGTGGGGGGCTAGAAGATGGTGCGAGGGGTCGAGTGGAGGGAGACTATGAAGGAATGCACAAGCGCGAGATCGATGTTTAGAGAGAGGGGGCGAACACGTGAGCTGTTGCACACAGTGGAAGAGCCATGAAAAATAAACGAGCTAGGGGGCCAAGCATTGCTAATCCTTTATGAGGATGGTTAATTCATGAAATTAAACCTTTTTTAGCAGCAATTGTCTAATGATCACATTCATATTAGCCTCGATATATAGTGATGTTAGGGGGGTGGGCAGGACCCTTACTGCCCTCTGTCTTCGCCATTGTGCACGCATCTGAGAGATGAAGTGGAAGGCATGGATGATGAGAGGGGGACGTTGGATATATAATTAATGTGGGTGTATTAGCTATTTATGTTAATCCTATATAGAGAGGTATAGATTGATCGATGTGGACGTGGCAGAGGTATAGATTGATCGATGTGGACGTGGGAAAGAGGGTGAGACCTCACTGGATATATCGATTGATCGGTTTGTGTGCAAAGCTATGAAAGACCTAGCTATATACACACATACATAGAGGAACATCGATCGTTGCGCATGCATCTGTGAGAGATAAAGAATGCCCGGTATGAGGGAGAGGGGGATGTGTGTGGGTGTGTGCATTCATGGGAGACCGACCTGAAGAAAAAGATTGCATGCGTGCGATAGATAATGCCGACTGGTAGTGTGTGTGCATGCAGGCACGAGAGAAAGTTAGTGGTACAATTATAAAGAGAAGACTACTGTGTGGGTGTAAAAGAATAGGTGAGGTCATAATCAATGTAAAGTTGAATTCAAATATTTGAATAAGAGATCCTGATGTTTGAAACCCATGCATGCATGAATATAACAGAGATCTGCACGGTGTGCTTTGGAAACAAGCATGTTGTAATGTATACACATTGAACAAGGTCAGACTGATTTGAATTTGAGATACCGATGGCAGACATCATTTGCCCATGTCGCATCCGTGCATGTAATTGGAAATGATGGGCGGATTTCGCATCACATATCTATATCTATACCCCTATATATATTATATTATATATTTTTTTATATTGTGAGCGGATAACTTTAACTTTGAAAGATGGTCGTTGGATGAGGCGAATTCGAAGGTCCAAAGATGGCAAATTTGAGCACTATTGGCCGTTGTATATCATCTAGATTCCACCAGATTTCGCCACATGTATAATCTAGAAGACTCCATGGTTGAACTTAAGCATAATGCACAAACATCAAAACACAAGCACTTCTTATTTGTTCTAGAATCTTCCATATCATAATTGCCCAAATGTTTTTCTACATGATTTGCCATTATTTGTTTTTACTTTATCTCTTACAACGCACAATTCCATGAATCTTAAAATAGATTAGCTTTCTTATAAAAACTAGATGATTTTGAATGAAATGAACTATAAGAATTAAACGAACATCTACATCATGCATATATGACTCAAAGCTTGCATGCTATAATGTGGTATTTATTCATAACTTGGTTGCCAAATCTCATGCGTGCAATGCACGTGTACCTTACTCTAGTCTAAATGGTGTTTGTGTGTGTGTTGTGCGTGTTGAGGTGCAAATTGTCTTTTTTTGGGTACATGTTAAGCTTGTTGTCGGTGTCAAAACCGGCGGATCTCGGGTATGGGCTCCCAAACTGTGCGTCTAGGCGGATGGTAATAGGAGACAAGGGACACGATGTTTTTACCCAGGTTCGGGCCCTCTCGATGGAGGTAAAACCCTACTCCTGCTTGACTAATATTGATGATATGGGTAGTACAAGAGTAGATCTACCACGAGATCAGAGAGGCTAAACCCTAGAAGCTAGCCTATGGTATGATTGTTGTTTGTCCTACGGACTAAAACCATCCGGTTTATATAGGCACCGAAGAGGGTTAGGGTTACATAGAGTCGGTTACAATGGTAGGAGATCTACATGTCCCTGTCGCTAAGCTTGCCTTCCATGCCAAGGAAAGTCCCATCCGAACACGGGACAAAGTCTTCAATCTTGTATCTTCATAGTCCATGCGTTCGGCCAAAGGTGATAGTTCGGCTATCCGGAAACCCCCTAATCCAGGACTCCCTCAGTAGCCCCTGAACCAGGCTTCGATGACGACGAGTCCGGCGCGCATATTGTCTTCGGCATTGCAAGGCGAGTTCCTCCTCCGAATACTTCATAGAAGATTTTGAACACAAGTATAGTGTTCGGCTCTGCAAAATAAGTTCCACATACCACCGTAGAGAGAATAATATTTACACAACTTCAATCTGCTGACGTATTCCGTGGCGTGGCATCACACCACGGCCAAGCCTTTATTCGAATCATTTTCACTGTCCCACCTCAGCGCGTTCAGCGAGGCAGTTTCCTTGGCACGTCTTGTCAAAGCAGAGATCGTGTCCCCTTATTCCGGGATTCTCATCAATACGGCCGTGGGTAACCCAACCGCGCCATTGATTACGGCGCTTGGGAGATAAGCGAGTTTTACCAGGCTGGTGGGGACGCATAGCTTCGTCCGTCCATATAAGGGGATAAGGATCCACTTTTCCACACACGCCTTCTTCCTCCTTTTCTCATCCATTTCCGCGCACTCGAGCTCCAGCGCCCAAGTCCGCACATCTCGCCTCAACCTTCTCCAGCCATGTCCGGAGGGGGAGGCAAGTGGATGGTCTCCTCCGTCACGGAGGGGCACATCAAAAAGTAGCGGAAGGCCGGATACTTGTCCAGGGACATCGCGCATCGGCTCCCCGACAAGGGGCAACTTATCCCCACCCCCAGGCCCGATGAGAGGGTGGTGTTCCTCACCCACTTCCTCCGTGGACAAGGTTTTCCACTTCAACCATTTGTCCGAGGGCTCATGTTCTACTACAGCCTGGATTTCCACGATCTGGCCCCGAATTTCATCCTCAACATCTCGGCGTTCATCGTCGTGTGTGAGGCCTTCCTCTGCATCCAGCCCCACTTCGGCTTATGGCTGAAGACCTTCAATGTCAAGCCGAAGGTAGTGGGCGGCCGCCAGGCGGAGTGCGGAGGTGCCATGGTGGGCAGGATGCCCAACGTCTTATGGCTCGAGGGCTCCTTCATGGAGACCATAAAGGGGTGGCAATCGGGGTGGTTCTACATCACCGAGCTGCGTGACCCTAAATGGGTGGCGGCCCCCGAATTCCGATATGGATTCCCTACACGGCTCACCTCTTGGAAAGAGACGGGCCTGACATGGGGTAATTTGTAAGAGCTGACCGGACTCCAAACCTGAGTCCAAAACCTGGTGAACAAGAAGCTCAAGCTTGTCAACATAGTTCAGGTCATGCTCATCCGCCGGATCCTCCCGTGCCAACAACGGGCCTTCAATTTGTGGGAGTTTGATCCGACACAACACCAAACCTTGAGCAGGCTCTTCGACAGTACGTACGAAGATGCCTAGAAGGTGCTGTTCAAGGGCGCCGAGGCTCCCGCATCCGCTACCGAAGATCGCGGATTCAGCTCGCAGCGTCAAGCCAGCGAGGTAGGCTATTTTACCCTTTACAGGACACTTGTTTTTCATAGTTTGACTCTATGTGGGATCTAAAATCCCTTACCTTTGACAGGCCTGGTAGAAGACGTCCGGGCAGGTTAACTGTCCGGCTCCCTTGCCAGAAGACCCAGGGGACGCCCGATTGACGGGGCTGCTGGTTCCGGCACCTCACGTGGTGCCAGAGAAGAAGGCCAAGAAGAAGGCCACGGGAACTCGAAGGAGTTCCTGGCGCCAGGTGTTGTCGGACTCATCGTCCGATGACTCTGAGGTGGACTCCTCCCGCAAAGACGAGGAGGAGGAAAAAGAGGCCTCTTCCCCAACAGGGGGAGAGAAGAAAAGGAAGGCCACCCCAACTGGGGAGGCCGGAGGGTCCAAGAAGGGAAGGACCCTTCCTCCGAACTACTCCACTAACGCCGACGACGGCGAAGAGGAGTGGCCACCGAGGGCTAAGCCCCTGGCGACATCGTAAGTGTCCGGATACCAGTAACTCATGGCGTTCCGTTTGTCGTATAGAATCCCCTAACGCCGAATATAACCCTGCAGCCCGCCCAAGGACGGGCTCGACACTTCAACGAGCGGCTCCCTGGCTCCGTTGGACGTGAATAGCACTTCACTTCCGGCTGCCTCCTCTCCTCGCGCTGTGGATGATGTCGAGGTGGGGTCCCAAAAGGGGCTCAGCCAGGAGGAGGAGGTCCCGGAGGCGCCGCAAGGCAACCTCCCGGACTCCGGGCATAAGGGGGATCAAACCCCAAAGGGCTCTAAGTCCGGCCCTGGGCCGGACTCCGCACCGGAACCTTCCGTGGTTTCGGAGTCCAGCAGGCGGACCCTTCGTAAGAAGAGCGAGACTGCGACACCGGTGGCCTCCGTCCAACCGGAGGGACCGGATAATTTGCTGGAGGCCCTTAACGGCACCTCCATCGACGAGGAGCACAGCACTGTTATGAGTGTGGTGATCCAGAAAGTTCAGTCCGCCAAGAGCGGGCTGACTAAAGCCTATGCCAGCCTTCTAACAGGCTTTGAGGTATGTATTTAAGATATGTAAAAATATTACTGCGTAGACAGTAGCCCCTGATGCTCAGTTTGGTGTTTGGAAAGAAAAGCCGAACTGAGGATCTAAAGAGATGTACGCAGGAGTCTAACATAAGTATGTCAATATGGGGAATGCAGGCTGCGCTGCTGACCTCTGCTGCACTGACTGCGGAGGTCAATGCATTGAAGCAGAGCCTCGAGCGGTCCGAGAACGAGCTCGGCCTTGCCAAAAAGCAGCTCGAGGATAAGGAAGGTAAGTAATACCTTATGGAAGTATATAAAAGATGTGGTTGCAAAACATGACAGGAAAAACGTGAGAATTGCAGGGGCCACGAGCGAGGTGGCAACCCTGAAGGAGGCGGTGTCCAAGGCCGAAAGCAATGCGGCCGCTGAGCGCACCGAGCGAGAGAAGCAGGAGGCGCGGGTGGTGGAGGTGCGGCAAGAGCTCCAGGCTCTCGTGGAAAAACACGAGAGTTTGGAGCGTGACTCAAAGACTCGAGAGTACGAACTCGCCTCGGCTCTTGAGAGCGCCAAAGCCGCTAAGGCCGAAGCCCAGAAAGCCCTCTAGGAAATTGACGCAATGAAGAAGATAGCGGCGGGTAAGGCATTCTTCATGCAAAGCAAGCACGTGAAAGTGAATTACTTGTTACTTACCCGAATCCGGAGCTCTCCAGGAGCATTCGCAGATCTGCCCCGTAGTGTGTCTGACGCTGCCACATTCTACCGGGCCGAGGAGGGGAGCTCGACGGAGAAGGTGTTCTGGTCTTAGTATGCTGAGGCCGGACACCCGGTGCCCTTGAGCGACCAGCTGAAGCAGCTGGTCGAGCTCCATAATGTGGCCGAACAGGCCATGAAGGGCCTCATAGTTCGGCTGTGGCCTAAGGAAGCCATGCCTGGGAGCTACTTCGGGCTGGTGAGGCGGCTGGTGGACGCCTGTCCATGGATTGAAGTCGTCAAGCGCTCCGTCTATATCGAAGGTGCCCGTAGGGCCCTTGCCCGTGCTAAAGTGCACTGGGGCAAGATGGACGCTGAGAAGCTTCTGACGGACGCTCCACCGCCGGGCAGGGAGTATCGCAAGCCCGAGATGTATTATGCGGGCGTCCTGAAGGGTGCCCGCCTTATAGCAAGTGAATGCTCCAAAGATGTAATTTTTGAGTAAACTCGCATTTGTTATCTTATACGCTTGAAAACTTGTTCATATGCGCTAAGCAACGCTTGTGAATTTAAAATATTACCTTCTGTGCGGCCGTTTATTAAATTTGAGAGATGGTGAGTCGTCGGCTTCTTCCCCCATGCCTCGAGTGCTGGGGTGTTCGGGATAAACTTGAGCGCTCTTTTTCCCATTCTTGGGTCCTTCGAGGGAGGCGCTCAATGCAACGAACGAGGCAACCGGACTATAATGCTTGAACACTCTCACTTAGCCATAGAATTCTATAATTTTAAATTTCGTCAAAGCCCCTAGTATTCGGAAGACCGAGTTCGGGGCGCTATCCACGCCTGGGCCGGACAAAGCCGACTCCTCGCTCTAAGCGGCATAAGTCTTTAGGGACTCAAAAACCTCTCGAACAGCGACCGGCTCTCGCCCTATCATGACGGTCAGTTTTAGCTTTCTCCACCGAGGTGCTTAACCCAGCTCAACCGGGGCACAATCGCAGTGGTTGTCCCAGCGCTACCTTAGCTGATATAAAGGAACGTAAGGTACCAAAACATGGGAGCCGGGCAAACCCAACTATTGACCCAAGACATGATTCGGAGCCGATGCATATAATGTTATAAGTTTGGGGTGCCGCACTTGTGAAAGTGTTTAGACGTATCACACCATATTTTGGGGTTCTTAAGCCCCTGCTGTATTTGGCCGTACCAAAGCGTACGGATGCAACATGTCATAAGTGAACATATATAGATAAGAAAAAGGAATGCAATAATAGGCAAAGCTATGCATTGTTTAATAAAAAAGCTGCGGTAAAAGCAGAACGATACAAATAGTGCTATAAGAAGGGACGGGACTATTTGAAATGTCCCCCTCCAGGAGTGAGCTGCGGGATGATATGTAAAACAAGTATACTGCTTGTTATAGAGACCACCTGGACACTCGACGTAGCTTTCTGCTTCCCTGGCTGTTGCATCGTGTGTTCGGCGATTCTACTGCCATACAGGGCTTCTTGATAAAAGGAGTCCTGAAAGTAAGAAAAAAGAATTACACAATCGGGAGCCCCTGGTGCGGTTGAGCCGCATTCTGGGCCTGCCATGGTCGTGCCCCTCCCCCTATGCCCATGGTATTTCCAAAGCATAATTATGTACGCGTAGTACTAGTTTCGCAATTTCGCGAGGGCTGGGGTTGGGGCCGCATTGCTACGCATGCTCGGGACGTGCCGGGCGGTCTTGTTGTAGGTTACTCCAGGCGCGCTTGATAGTGTACGGATGTTTAATAGCCGGATTCGAGAATTGCCTTGAGAGGCTGCTTTGTACTTCCGCCGTGAGAGCCGCCGTATGCTCCTCCGTTCGGAGAGAGCGTTCGGTGTTTCCGTTGACCGTAATGACTCCTCGAGGGCCTGGCATCTTGAGCTTGAGGTATGCGTAGTGCGGCACCGCATTGAACTTTGCAAATGTGGTTCGTCCGAGCAGTGCGTGATAGCCGCTGCAGAACGAGACTATGTCGAAGATTAACTCCTCGCTTCGGAAGTTATCCGGGGATCCGAAGACCACTTCAAGTGTAACTGATCCTATACAGTTGGCCTCTACACCTCGTATGACGCCTTTAAAGGTCGTCTTTGTTGGTCTAATCCTTGAGCTGTCTATGCCCATTTTGCGCACTGTATCCTTATAAAGCAGGTTCAGGCTGCTGTCGCCGTCCATCAGGACTCTAGTGAGGTGAAATACGTCAACGATTGGGTCTAGAACCAATGCAGCGAATCCGCCATGGCGGATGCTAGTGGGGTGGTCCCTTCGATCAAAAGTGATCGGGCAGGAGGACCACGGATTGAACTTTGGGGCGACTGGCTCCATCGCATATACGTCCCTTAGTGCATGCTTCCGCTCCCTTTTGGGTATCTGGGTTGCGTATATCATGTCCACCGTCCGCACTTGTAGGGGGAAGCCCTTCTGTCCTCTATTGTTTGGCGGCCGGGGCTCCTCCTCGTCGTCGCTATACAGCCCCTTGTCATTGTTTTCGGCATTTACCTTGTCATTGTTTGGCGGCCGGGGCGCCTCCTCGTCGTCGCTATACAATCCCTGTTGGTGTGGTTGCCTGGTTTTTTGGGGGTGCCGTGTATCTGGCACGAGCGATCGAGTATTCGGTCCAAATTGGACGGGCCCGGAGTATTTCTTTTGAATGGCTTTTTCCGCTGACCGGGTTTAGAGCCTCTGAATCCGGCTTTGACTGCCGTATCCTCAGCATTATCGCTATTAATGTGGCGCTTGTGCTTGTTGTGACGCGACCTGCCGTTTCTGTCCTTGGTATCCGAATTACCAGGGCTCTTGGTCATGTTGTTACTACGAGCTAGCCAGCTGTCCTCTCCCGCGCAAAAGCGGGTCATGAGTGTTGTGAGGGCTGCCATGGATTTCGTCTTTTCCTGTCCTAGGTGCCGGGCAAGCCACTCGTCGCGGATGTTAGGTTTGAAGGCTGCAAGGGCCTCTGCATCCGGACAGTCGACGATTTGATTTTTCTTGGTTAGGAACCGTGTCTAGAATTGTCTGGCCGATTCCTCTGGCTGCTGAATTATGTGGCTTAGGTCATCGGTGTCTGGTGGTCGCATATAGGTGCCCTGGAAGTTGTCGAGGAATGCGGCTTCCAGGTCTTCCCAACAACCAATTGACTCTGCTGGCAAGCTGTTAAGCCAATGCCAAGCTGGTCCTTTAAGCTTGAGTGGGAGGTATTTGATGGCGTGTAGATCATCACCGCGGGCCATGTGGATATGAAGGAGATAGTCCTCGATCTAGATCGCAGGATCTGTTGTGCCATCGTATGATTCAATGTTTACGGGTTTGAAACCCTCAGAGATTTGATGATCCATCACTTCGTTTGTGAAGCATAGTGGGTGTGCGGCGCCTCTGTATTGGGCTGTATCACGACGCAGCTCAAATGAGCTTTGTCTACTGTGTTCAGCCTGACCGGAATTGCCATATCCGGCGTGACGGTTGTCATCACGTATCGTGGGGCGCCCACGCGATCCGTAGATCGATCTTGTTTGCCTTGCCTTGTCCTCCAGTATATCCTGCAGGTCTGGCGCATTTACCCGCGCCTTGGTATTTTTTGAGCGGCGCCGGGGTATGGCTTGAGTGGAGGGTCGAGAGGCCTCTCTGTCGCGGGCACGAGGTGGCCGGTCGGCCGTATCATGTGCTGGTGATGTAGGTTTAGGTGCTTCCTCCTCTAATCAGGGTAGCAGCCTACATTTTTGGTAGCTCTTGGAGGGGCATTCGAGTTCATACTCTTCGGCCGCAAGTACTTCAGTCCATCTGTCGGCTAGCAAGTCTTGGTCAGCTCTAAGCTGTTGCTATTGTTTCTTGAGGCTACTTGCCGTGGCCATAAGCCTGCGTTTGAAATGCTCTTGTTCAACGGGATCCTCAGGCACGACAAATTCGTCGTCATCGAGGCTTGCCTCGTCTTCAGAGGGAGGCATGTAATTATCGTCCTCTGCCTCTCTGCCTGCCGCTCTCTCATGAGGGCTAGCTTCTCCATCCTCCTGCACTGAATCCAGCTGGAGGGGGTTGCCTTCGGCACTGTCCGGGTGTTATTGTCTCCCGTGCCAGAATCACCGTTTTTGCTGTGGCGGGATTTAGAGCGGCGTCGCTGACACCGGCGCTTAGGCTGTTTCTTGGAGGGGTCGTCCTCCGTTATTCCATTGCCATTCCCATCTTTTGGGATTCCCACCATGTAAATGTCGTATGACGAGGTGGCCTTCCAGTGCCCTGTAGGCGCTGGGTCTTGGTCGTCTCCTGCATCGTCGTCCATATCGTCGATGTCTTCGGAGTCGAAGTCGAGCATGTCGGTTAAATCATCGACAGTGGCTACGAAGTGGGTGGTGGGTGGGCTTTGAATTTCTTTGTCATCTGCATCCCAACCTTCCTGACCATAGTCCGGCCAGGGCTCTCCTGATAAAGAGAGAGACTTTAGTGAATTTAGGATGTCGCCAAAGGGCGAGTGCTGGAAGATGTCCGCGGCGGTGAATTCCATGACCGGTGCCCAATCTGATTCGATTGGCAGGGGCACGGAAGGTTCGGAGTCCGGAGAGGAGTCCGGCACCTTGGAGTTACGAGCCTTGCAAAGAACAAGGATGGTTTTTGGCTCAATCACCGTAGAGATCGCAGCCCCCGAGGCGGTGTCCAGCCACCCGTCCTCGATCGGCGCAGTCGGCTCCGAGCTAAGGGTCGGAGCGAACACTGGTGCAGCCTCCAGGGCACTGTTCGGTGGCAGAGCTAGATCATGCCCCTCGTGACAGTGCGGCGCGCTTGGCTGTGGCTCGAACCGGTCGAAGATCAAGTCTCTGCGGATGTCATCCGTGTAGTTCAAACTTCCAAATCTGACCTGATGGCAAGGGGCGTAGCTTTCAATCTGCTCCAGATGGCCATGTGAATTGGCCCGCAGTGCAAAGCCGCCGAATATGAAGATCTGTCTAGGGAGAAAAGTCTCACCCTGGACCGCATCGTCGTTGATGATCGGAGGAGCCATCGAGCCTAAAGATGACGACACAGAGTAACTCTCAATGAAAGCACCAATGTCGGTGTCAAAACCGGCGGATCTCGTGTAGGGGGTCCTGAACTGTGTGTCGAGGCGGATGGTAACAGGAGACAAGGGACACGATGTTTTTATCCAGGTTTGGGCCCTCTCGATGGAGGTAAAACCCTAGTCCTGCTTGATTAATATTGATGATATGGGTAGTACAAGAGTAGATCTACCACGAGATCAGAGAGGCTAAACCCTATAAGCTAGCCTATGGTATGATTGTTGTTCGTCCTACGGACTAAAACCCTCCGGTTTATATAGGCACCTAAGAGGGTTAGGGTTACACAGAGTCGGTTACAATGGTAGGAGATCTACATATCCGTATCGCTAAGCTTGCCTTCCACGCCAAGGAAAGTCCCGTCCGGACACGGGACGAAGCTTCAATATTGTATCTTCATAGTCCAGGAGTCCGGCCAAAGGTGATAGTTCGGCTATCCGGACACCCCCTAATCCAGGACTCCCTCACTTGTTCTTACGAAATTTCAAGACGCGCCTTGTTATGCCGAAAATTGAAGCTAGCGTCTCTGTCTATCGTGCTGCGAAACTCCCGCCTCTTCAACCCGCGCCTTGTTAGCCCGAAATATTTAAGATATATCTTTGTCTCGTTGTGCTCCGACAACTCCCTCCATCTCAAGCCGCGCCTTGCTATTCCGAAATTACAACGCGCGCGAAAACTCCCACCTCATGTGAAATCCCAACACACGAAATGCCCGTGGTACCCCTGAACCAAAAGAACTGCCTCAAATCGGTGGGGGGTACTTGCGTAACTTACCCCACATTTCGGACAGGCACGTCTCTAAGCCATGGTTCCCCACTGCCATCCCATCCGCCCACCCATTCGTACACCGAGGCCGCGGAATCCCGCGACGAAACCCCACACCCTGCTCCGTCCGCCACCCAGCTAGAGCTTCTTCCCCGACGACATCGTCCACATCAACACCTCGACATCCCTCATCCACCATACCGGATGAGGATCCGTCGTCGATCTCATCGTCCTGCCGGTTCAGCCACCCCGTCCTCCACCTCCAAGCAGCTGCCCCGACATCTCCCTCGTCTTCCATGCCACCTCCATTCCCACACCGCCGTCTTCACCTGCACCACCGGAAGAGCATCATCATCACCGTTTCCTCGGATGAAGCTGCGGCCTAATCGGCGCCACCAAAGAGGTTGTACACTAATCGCCGCATTTTCTTCTTTATTCGATCTCACGATGCTGTCGGCGCTCGGTCCCGAGCCGACATGGCGCGGCTCCTTCCACGGCGGTGTCGCCAGCCACTTCCTCCATGGCGTCACTCCCTCGGCGGCGACATCCACATCAGTAGGAGCTGTTGCTGCTTTAGCTCTCGCTCGTGCTGCTACTCTGCTCTTGCTCTCGGTCCCCTGCCTGGTCTGCTCTTGCTATTGCTCTTGCTCGCGATGCTGCTCTCGCTCTTGCTCTTTCTTGCGATGCTGCTCCGATTTGGCTACACTTCAGTCGACTGAATCGACTTTTGGGTCAGTCGATTTCCAAGGGGTGGGCTCGCTGGGGTGAAGGAAGAACCAGCCGCAGCAGGGAGGGGGGCTCGCCGGAGAGGTACCCCACTATCTATCTTAGGGTTCAGGATGGGGGGAGGTGGTCGCCGGAGGTGGCGGGGCGTTGGCGGGGCGGTGGCGTGGGGATCGCCAGAGAAAAAGCTTGGCACGGGGGGAGGGGGCTAGAGGGATGGCCGGGGCAGCGGCAGACCGGCGGTGGGGAGTGTTTTCGAGGCGGGCGGGGCAGCGCACCGCCGGCCGCGGGCGGCCGGGGGCTGCTGTTTGGCCGGTGGTGGCTGGCGGCTCAGGGGGGTGGAGGTTGAAGATGAACCGCATGCCCTTGATTTCGTATCCAGCGGCTGCAAAATCGACTGACCAGAGATGAAAAAGTCAGTCGACCGACGTGTAGGCTCACCTTGCTAGTGCGTTCAGTTTCGATAGCAAAATTCAGTTTGGACAGTTAGGTTCAGTTTCGACAGTTAAGTTCAGTTTCGACAGTTAAGTTCAGAGATGAGCGGCTGATGTATTTTACATCTAGTACTTTGTGGTTATGTATTTTACGTCATGTATTGGAGATGCGATTAGAATTCCACTCAGGTTAACGTTGTTCGTTGTCTCTCTTGTCCCGCTTCAGCCTCGGCGTCGTACAACTCACCGGAGCTGCTCCAACAACGAAACCCTCCATCACGGCGGAGCAGTACCTCGGGCTCCATCTACAGACGCCTAAGATCTTCTTCCCCTCCTCTGACAGCAAAGTCAGCCGGAGCATCCTCACCGGTCAACCCAATCACGCTGAGATCGACATGGCTTCGCCAAAGAGGTTGTACACTTGTTGCATCTCTTTTTTACTCTACATGTTATATATATTATCCACTGAGCACTTGTAGTAACGGGAAATACGATTATTTTATCATACCATATGACAAGCAGTGAGGTACCAGGCAACTTAGCTATCTGTGATGGACTCTCTTGAATGCCATCATTATTTATCTCTGCGCGTTTGAGCTGTGCATTTGTCGATGGGCCTGGGAGTTGAGCTAGTATGGCAGTGGCCTGGGTCCAAAGTAATAGAAGTAGCACAAAAACATTTTTTTAGTGTAGGATTTTCCTTGCTCAAGCCTCCCTACTAGAATCGCCAGTGCTTGAAAGGAAAAGTGAATGAAAAACATAGGAATTGGAAAGTTTCCTATGGTACTACTTTTCATGAATTTGGTGCAAAGGAATGGAGCAAAGGAAAACTGTAGGATTTGTATTTTAGTGTCTCCTTGAAAGAAAAACAGTAGGAATTCTAATTTCCACTTCTCCTCCTTTTCATATTCCTATTCATCAAGCACAAGACTAAGAGATAGTAGCATAATAGCATTATAGCCGTAAATTTTCTTGTGGTTTGATTTAATCTCACCATGCTTTTTTGCATCCTGTGATCTTCCAATTGTTGTGAATCAAACACCCAGATTGGCAGAAATCTTGTGTTTTTAAATTCTCTGTTTTGCACGTGCATTCCTATCCTATTCATGTCTATTTCCTATCCCTGCATTGTTAGAATCCTCAAATTCAAACAAGCCCTTACTTAATTACTTCTGTTACAGATATGTGTCAAAGAAAACCTTGTGTGGTTTGTCCTGCTCCTGCGGCGCTGTGTTCCACCCCAGCTCGGCTGCTCCAATGAAGGAAGGGTTCACCACAGTAGAGATCCGCTCTCCAGACTGTCTTTCGCCGCCTCAGATCTTCTTCCCCGGCGCCGGCAGCCACGACAACTGCATTACCATCATCAACTGAGCAGATGACCTTGAGGACTACACGGGTCCGCAAGAGAGGTCGCAGTCTTCCGTGTCTGCTTACGTTATGTGTCACTTAATATGATGACATGCTACATTATCGTCGTGTTCACCTATTAGACTCCGAGTCATGTCCAAACTAATGCTGAAACTTGAGTTTTTAAATGGTTGTGGGGTACATATTGGGCCAGCAATCAGAACCATCTGTCTACTATTTGGTTAATCTCCGCTGTCTACTATGAGTTTCATGTTGGGTGCAAACAAACATTAAAGGAGCCATTATCTGTATTATTTAACTAAAGCTATTATCTGCCTGCTATCATTGGTTTTGGGTCTATCCACAGTTTGCTACCATCACTCTGGATTTGTGCATGCACTCCTTACGTAATCTCACTATGTTTTTGTCACATCCCTAGTTCTGGTATGACCTAGGCTAGCTAGTCATTTGTGCATCATGTTTAAATTCCATTTAAATTTGAAATGAGGATTTGTGAAACCCTCAGAATCATTTTTGGAAATGACCCAAATAAAAATTGCTCCAAAAAGGTCCAAGAAAATGCTCATGTTGCTCTCAGAAAAAATTGGACAGAGATAAAAATCGAACCAATATTTTTAAGAGCCCATAATTATTTATTTTGGGCATTTGGAATTAATGCATAATTATTTGCATTGGATATATATTTATTATATATATAATATATGTCCAAAAATTATGCCATTTGTTGAGGAGCTCTGGAATAATACCACTAGTTCCTAAAAAATTTGGCATAAGTAAATAAAATGATTTAGTATTTTTATTAAATCAAAACAAATGTCAGAAAAATAGAAAAGAAAAACAAAACAGGAGAAAACCTACCTGGTGCTTACCTCCCTATGCAGCCTGGCACTGTGCGGCCTAGCCTGGCCCAGCAGGCCGGCCCAGCCCACCACCGCCGTCGTCCTCCTGGCGCCAGTCGGCCAGGCGTGTGGCCGACGCGCGCGCACGGGCAGAGCGCCACGCCACCAGCTCGCCTGCCTGCCTCCCCTGCCAGCACGACGCCGCGATGCCTCTTCCGGTGCCGCCCCCGATCCCCTGGCCTCACCCTCTCCCGTGCCTCTCCCCTCCTCTGGCTCCCTCTCCCTCTCTTCACCGAGCGCACCGGAGAGCGCCGCTGCTCGCCGCCGTGGCCCGGCCCCACCCTCGCCCTGCCGCTGCGCCAGAAGCTCCGCCACATCGCCGGCTACCTCTCCGTCAAGCCATGCGCGCCGGGAGGCCCTGGAGAGTCGCCATCGCCGTCCGTCTTCATCTCCGTCGCCGGAGATCGTCTTCCCCGCCCCGTCTTCAGCGCGTCCCCGAGCTCGCCGACAAGCCCTGTCGAGTCCGCCGTGAGCATCTCCCCGTTTCCCCTCTCTTCTCCCCCTCGTTCCCCCGTCGTAGTCATCGTTTCCACCGTGGCCGAAGCCATCGCCGCCGCAGCTCCTCGCCGTCGTGGCCACAGCCGCGCGCGCTCACAACGGAGCGCCTCACCGTGCTCAGGAAGCTCCCAGGAGCCTAACACACACACCCACTCGTCCTCTCGTGCACCGTAGCACCGAAACCAACCCCGACCGAGCTTCGGCCACCGCCGAGCTCGTCACCGGCGCCACTCCGGCCACTCCCCGGCCGAGCCACCACCACGGTTGGATGCGAACGAGCGTCCGCATCCTGTAGCTGTGCTTCACGCGCTAAACGGAGCCCTGTGGGCGATTTCCACGGTGCCCCACCGTCTCGGGCCTTTCCGGCGGCTTAACGCCGGTGAGGTTTGACCCTTTGACCTCACCGGCCGTCAGGTGGGTCCCCTGGGTCAGGTGATTAGCTTAAGGCTAATCACCATCTATCTAACCCTGACGCTGACAGTGGGCCCCTGATTAACCCTTAGACACTGACGTGTGGACCCCACATGTCAGGTTTGACCCTAGTCAGCCGCAGTTGACCTGCTGACGTCATGCTTACTCAATGCTGACGCAATAACGATTTCTGGAATTATTTTAATTCAGGAATTCCAGAAAATTAGCAAAACTTCAAAAAATCATAGAAATTCAACCGTAGCTCAGATTGATATAATTTATGTATGAAAAATTATCAAAAAAATGCAATCTTTCCATCTGTACTAGTTTCATGCATGACAAACCAACTTATACATGCTGTATAGGTGAAAACATATAAATGGCATATATAAGAGCTTAGTTTGGAGTTGCATTTGAACTCTTGGTTCAAATGAAATTCAACCAAATGATTGCTAGATGCATTAGCACAAACCACATCACATCTTCATGCCATGTTCATGCATCATATTGTTGCATATGCTTGTGTTTTGATTGTCGACACTGTTCCTTCTCGATAGGTCCTGCTCCGGAGAGTGTTGCAGAGTACCTGTCTGAGGAGCAGTGCCCCCTTGTTGATCTACCAGGAAAGCAAACCCCCTTGTTCATTCCGATACAATCCTACTCTCTCGCTCCTGCTCTCAGTTATTGCATTAGGACAACAACGATTCATCTGCTACTTTGTGCTGTGGTAGTTGAACCCATTCCTCTGCATGACCTGTCATTGCCACAGTAAATAGTTGAAACCCACTAGCATGTGTAGGAGTTGATTGAGCCATGTTGTGTTCTTACCATGCTATGCCTGCTATTGCTTAGAGTGTGTTAGGTCTGATTCATTGGGAATGAATTGGAGTACAGTGCTATGTTCCGACGCTAAGAGTGAAGTGTGTGAACACGATTTGGTAAAGGTAGCGGTGAGAGGCCATGTAGGAGTACATGGTGGGTCGTCTCACTGGAACCGTCCTTAAGCACTGAGTTCTATGTATGTTGTCCAATGACTCGATACTACCACACATTGGGTTCCGGTAACTCGACCCCTCTCGACATATTAACCAACATGATCTTTGTCCAGGAGTCGCAACTAGTTTCTGGTGTTTGTAGGTAGTGCTATTTTTCTACCAAGTGGCACCCGGCAGGGTGGGCTTGGGACAGACTAGGCCCACGTGGCCTGGTGTAGCGAGTGGCACCCGGATGGTGGGCTCGGGAACCCTGCACACATCGTTTGGGGTCGTCAGCGAAACCGCGGCCGGATCTCCTTGGGGATGGAACCCGAATAGGCGATAAACCTGGACTAGAGTCTTGTGTGGTTAGTCAGGTCGTGGCCGACACCCTCGCCAGGCTTCCGCTTGAAGGTTGCCAAGTTACATGACGTGTACATGGCGGTAAGTGGCGACAGCGTGTGTGAAGAAGTACACCCCTGCAGGGTTAACATGATCTATTCGAATAGCCGGGTCCGCGGTTATGGACTTCTTGGATGCTTACATGGTACATAGACAACTTGCAGTGGATACTCTAAAATGCTCAAGACAAGTGTGAGTGCTATGGATGGCCTTCTCGTAGGGAGACGGGGATGAATCCATAGTAGTGTATTGTGTGGTGATCAGTGGACTCGTGTGCGCCATATCACCTCAAGAGTTTCTGGTAGTCGTAGAACAGGATAGCCATAGAGTCAAAGCTGGCTTGCTGCAACTAAACCCCACATTACCCTCTTGATACAAATGCATGTATGATAGGATCTTATGTAAGTCTTGTTGAGTACCTTTGTACTCATGTTGCTTTATTTATGTTTTTGCAGCGGAGACTTCGGTCTTACTAGTGTTCTCATGGACTTCGACGAGTAGCTTGTTCCTCAGCTACGATCTTGATCGGATGTTGTAGATAGTCAGGCTCTTCAGCCTTTTTCATTTGTAGATGTCTGTACTCAGACATGTAATGCTTCCGCTTGTTGCTTGTATGCTCTGTATGATGGGTCCTTTGACCCCTGTTTGCAATAAATGCTATGTTGGCTCTTCTGAGCCTTTATCTATATGAGTTGTTGAGTTATGCTGTGATGCCATGTTGTACATCACATACTTGCATGTTATGTGTACGTGTAATGTGTATTGCTATGTGTGGGATCTGACTATCTAGTTGTTTATCCTTAGTAGCCTCTCTTACCGGGAAATGTCTCCTAGTGCTTCCACTGAGCCCTGGTAGCTTGCTACTGCTCCGGAACACTTAGGTTGGCCGGCATGTGTCCTTCTTCGTTCCTGTGTCTGTCCCTTCGGGGAAATGTCACGCGGTGTCTACCGGAGTCCTGTTAGCCTGCTACATCCCGGTTTACCGTAGTCCTGCTAGCCCAGTTGCTACAGCCCGGATTCACTCGCTGATGACCGACATGTTCGATGCAGGGTCATGTATCCCTGTCCCTGTAAGTTAGTGCCACTTCGGGTTCACGACTAGCCATGTCAGCCCGGGTTCTTGTCATATGGATGCTAGCGACACTATCATATACGTGTGCCAAAAGGCACAAACGGTCCCGGGCATGGTAAGGCGACACCCGTGGGAATACCGTGCGTGAGGCCACAAAGTGATATGAGGTGTTACATGCTAGATCGGTGTGGCATAGAATTAGGGTCCTGACAGCTTTGGTATCAGAGCCTGACTGCCTGTAGGATTACCAAGCCAAACTGGTCGAAGTTGAGTCTAGAAATTCTTTAGTTATGTAAGGGAATTGATTGTGGGAAGGAACGTAAGGCTCTTTTACTCCTTTTACCTCATGGCCTTCTGATCTGAATCATACTATCTTTCCTACGGGGTTAAGGAACTAGGCTTCTCTTCCATCTATTAGGATCACGTGTTACTACTCTGTAGTCCCATAGGATTGGTTGATCAGAGTCATACCCCAGTTTCGAGTACCTCTGGTGTAGCCTGATTAGTACTATACCAGAACCTTGAGTGGTGATGTTCAGTTGTTGTACTACTCCATTTTTAGCAGGATGTCTCATTCTGAGCATTTTACTATCGTTATGCTGCCGGAATTTCCCTAGGGGTTTGAGAGATACTAATTTCCTTGTCCTATATTCTATAGCCTATAGTTGATGCTGATTCCCTCCCTGTTTCGTTTCTCAAGATGACATCAAGTTCTGTTGTTCATAGCCAGAACCACAGAGATGGTAGGGATGAGGATCCTCCCGACCAGCCTTCATTGGCAGAGTTCATGTTAGAAATGGAGAGGAACAAGTGTGAGTCTAACCGCTTGTTGGCACGTATTGAGGAGAACACCGCACATCAGTTCAATAAGTCAGTGACCATTCATGACTTCATTCGCTTGCACCCACCTACATTTCATCATTCCATCGAGCCACTCGATACAGATGACTGGCTCCATAGCATTACTCATAAGCTGCGTTCCGCGAACGTAGCTGAAGATGACAAGGTCACCTATGCCACATACCACCTGGAAGGTCCTGCTAGTCTTTGGTGGCAGAACTATGAGGCTATGCTTCTAGCTGGTCAGATTCCTACCTGGAGGGATTTCATTGAGGCTTTTCGTGAGCATCACATTCCTGAAGCCCATCGATCACAAGAGAGAAGAGTTCTGTAGTCTCACCCAGAGTAAGATGGTTGTTGATTCTTACAGTAGAGAGTTTGAGAACCTCGCCCGCTATGTCACAGAAGAGGTGTCCACGGACGCCAAGAAGCAGGCTAGGTTCCGGAAGGGTCTCAACCCCAAGTTGCGTCGTGATCTCCACCTACATCATTGTGATACATTCCAAGCTCTTGTGAACAAGGCCATTAATGCAGAGACAGCTCAGCTAACTTACGAGGAGTCCCGTAAGCACACCCGTGATTTGGGATCTTCCTCCGGTTCTGGTTCTCAGAAGCGTCGGATTTGGATTCCAAACTCCGCTCTTCCTTCCGGATATGCACCGAGGCCATCCCATGTGGTGCCTTCCCCAGCTCAGTCGTATGTTCCACCCAGGCCTACTGGTAGACCGCTTGTCAGTGCGGGTCCACGTCCAACTTCAAGACTTGCTTCACATGCGGGAAGCCAGGACACTATGCACGTGACTGCTCTCAGACTAGTTATGCCCCACCCCAACCCGATAAGTCTGTTGGCCATGGTAAGCCATCACGCAAGATGATCAGTGTCAAGTCAGCCCCCACTAAACGTGGACGTGTGCATCACGTCTCAGCTAAAGACGCTCATGATGATCCGGATGTCGTTCTTGGTACACTCCTTGTCAATTGTCATCCAACATCGGTTCTGTTCAATACTGGAGCATCTCACTCCTTCATTTTTGAAGGCTATGCTCATTTGCACGACATGTCATTTTGTGATATGCCAACTCCGCTTGAAATCCAAACCCCAAGGTCTAGATGGCAAACCACCAGAATCAGCTATGGTAATGAAATCCTTGTTGATAGACTTGTATTTTTTTGCATCACTTGTAGCCCTCAAGTCCTCAGATAGTAACATCATCTTGGGTATGGACTGGATGACAGCTCATCATGCCAAGATTGATTGTTACACAAGATCTGTTCAGCTTACACACCCATCTGGCAAGATAGTCACTGTCTCCACCAGAGTTGCAAAGCGTCAACTCTATTCTCTTAATGCCAGCCCTCTTCCAGACCTTGAAGATATCCCGGTAGTCCGTGACTTTCTGGATGTCTTTCCAGAGGAACTGCCAGGTGTTCCACCTGACAAAGATGTAGAGTTCGTCATAGATCTTATCCCAGGAACCGCTCCAATCTCTAGGAGACCTTACAAGATGGCACCCTTAGAACTAGCCGAGCTTAAGAAACAACTTGATGAGTCCTTGCAAAAGGGTTTCATCCGTCCTAGTTCTTCTCCTTGGGCTTGCCCCATCCTCTTCGTCAAGAAGAAGGATGGTACGGACCGGATGGTTGTAGATTATCGTCCCGTTAATTTGGTCACGATAAAGAACAAGTATCCGCTCCCCAGGATCAACGATCTATATGATCAGCTCGCTGGATCCTCAGTCTTCTCCAAGATGGATTTGAGGTTAGGCTACCACCAAATCAAGATCAGAAATGGGGACATTCCCAAGACAGCCTTTGTCACTCGTTATGGCCAGTACGAGTACACCGTCATGTCTTTCGGTCTAACCAACGCCCCAGCCACTTTCTCCCGCTTGATGAACTCGATCTTCATGGAGTACTTAGATAAGTTCGTCGTGGTTTACCTCGATGATATTCTTATTTACTTGAAGAACAAGGAAGAGCATGTCGAACATCCTAGACTTGTGTTAGAAAAACTCAGAGAGCACCGCCTTTATGCCAAGTTCTCCAAGTGTGAATTTTGGTTGCCAGAAGTGACCTACCTAGGCCACGTAATCTCTGGTAAGGGCATTGCTGTCAATCCCGAGAGAGTTAAGGCCGTTCTCGATTGGACTCCACCTGAAACCGTTAAACAAGTTAGGAGTTTCCTTGGTCTAGCCAGCTATTGTCTCCGCTTTGTTGAAAACATCTCCAAAGTAGCCAAACCTCTCACGGAACTTCTCAAGAAACATAAAAAGTTTGAGTGGTCCCCACAGTGTGAGTACAGTTTTCAGGAACTGAAAAGACACCTGACTTCTGCTCCCATACTTGTGCCACCGGATTTCACAAAGGACTTTGTTATCTACTGCGGCGCCTCACGACAGGGACTAGGTTGCATTCTTATGCAGGATCGTCATGTGATTGCCTATGCATCTCGACAGTTGCATCCACATGAGGAGAATTATCCTACACATGACCTAGAGCTTGCAGCCGTAGTCTATGCACTCAAGACCTGGCGACATTACCTTCTTGGTAAACATTGCGAGATCTACACCGATCTCCAGAGTCTCAAGTATATCTTCACCCAACCAGATTTGAACCTTAGGCAAAGACATTGGTTGGAGGTGATCTCAGATTATGATCTAGGGATTACTTACACTCCAGGCAAAGCCAATGTCATGGCCGATGTGCTAAGTCGTAAATCCTATTGCAACAATCTTATGTTGCAGCAGGGCCAACCACTTCTCCATGAGGAATTGTGTAAGCTTAACCTTCACATGGCTCCTCACGGATTCCTTTCTACCTTGGTGGCGAAACCTACTATTGTGGATCATATCATAGAAGCCCAGAAGCATGATACGGGGATTACCCGGATCAAGAGAAACATCGCCAAAGGTGTTGCTGGAAGTTTCTCTATAGATAATCGAGGTGTTGTTTTCTTTGGGAACCGCCTGGTGGTCCCCAAGAAGCAACATCTTCGACAATTGATTCTTAAGGAGGCGCATGAATCTCCTCTCATGATTCATCCCGGTAGTACTAAGATGTATCAGGACCTACGCCAGAGATTCTGGTGGACTAGGATGAAGAGAGAAATCGCTAAGTTTATTGCTAACTGTGACGTTTGTCGTCGCGTTAAGGCAGAGCATCAAAGGCCTGCTGGCACCCTTCAGCCTTTGGCTATTCCTGAGTGGAAATGGGATAAAGTTGGTATGGACTTCTATACCGGTTTTCCCAGGACCAAAAGAGGGAAGAATGCTATCTTCGTAGTCATTGATCGTCTTTCCAAAGTGGCTCACTTCCTTCCTGTTCGAGAGAGTATCACTGCTAGTCAGCTCGCTGACTTATACATTTCTCGGATAGTGTCACTTCATGGTGTTCCACTAGAGATCAATTCAGACCGTGGTAGTCTTTTCACTTCTCATTTTTGGGAGAGTTTCCAAACTGCCATGGGAACCCATCTTTCCTTCAGTACCGCTTTCCACCCTCAGTCGAGTGGTCAGGTGGAAAGGGTCAACCAAATTCTTGAAGACATGCTTAGAGGTTGCGTTATCTCATTTGGTATGGATTGGGAGAAATGTCTTCCTTTCGCCGAGTTTGCTTATAACAATAGCAATCAATCCAGTCTCAAGAAAGCTCCTTTTGAGGTTCTCTATGGACGAAGATGTCGAACACCTTTGAACTGGTCAGAAACCGGTGAAAGACAATTCTTTGGACCGGACATGATCCAGGAGGCAGAAGAGCAAGTTCGCATCATTCGTGAGAATTTGAAAACAGCCCAGTCTCGTCAGAAGAGTCAGTATGACCGCCATCATAAGGATATGACTTATGAAATTGGCGACAAAGCTTACCTTCGGGTCACTCCTTTGAAGGGTACCCATCGCTTTGATATCAAGGGCAAGTTGGCTCCTCGTTACATTGGTCCTTTTCGCATTCTCGCTAAACAAGGAGAGGTTGCCTACCAGTTGGAACTACCCCCACATCTTTCTCGAGTTCATGATGTCTTCCACGTCTCTCAACTCAGGCGTTGCGTCTCGGATCCCATCTGCGGAGTGGACCAAGAAACGCTTGATCTCCAAGATAACCTCACATACCGAGAGTACCCGGTTCGCATTCTTGATCAAGCAGAGCGTGTTACTCGATGTCAGAACATCAAGTTTCTCAAGGTTCAGTGGTCTCATCATTCCGAGAGAGAAGCTACTTGGGAGCCAGAAGATCATCTTCGACTGGAGTACCCCACTTTCTTTCCGTCGACCCCTGAATCTCGGTACAAAATTCTTTCAAGTGGGGGCAAGTTGTCACATCCCTAGTTCTGGTATGACCTAGGCTAGCTAGTCATTTGTGCATCATGTTTAAATTCCATTTAAATTTGAAATGAGGATTTGTGAAACCCTCAGAATCATTTTTGGAAATGACCCAAATAAAAATTGCTCCAAAAAGGTCCAAGAAAATGCTCATGTTGCTCTCTGAAAATATTGGACAGAGATAAAAATCGAACCAATATTTTTAAGAGCCCATAAGTATTTATTTTGGGCATTTGGAATTAATGCATAATTATTTGCATTGGATATATATTTGTTATATATATAATATATGTCCAAAAATTATGCCATTTGTTGAGGAGCTTTGGAATAATACCACTAGTTCCTACAAAAATTGGCATAAGTAAATAAAATGATTTAGTATTTTTATTAAATCAAAAAATGTCAGAAAAATAGAAAAGAAAAACAAAACAGGAGAAAACCTACCTGGTGCTTACCTCCATGTGCAGCCTGGCACTGTGCGGCCTGGCCTGGCCCACCAGGCCGGCCCAGCCCACCACCGCCGTCGTCCTCCTGGTGCCAGTCGGCCAGGCGTGTGGCCGACGCGCGCGCACGGGCAGAGTGCCACGCCACCAGCTCGCATGCCTGCCTCCCCTGCCAGCGCGACGCCGCGATGCCTCTTCTCGGTGCCGCCCCGATCCCCCTGGCCTCACCCCCTCTCTCCCGTGCCTCTCCCCTCCTCTGGCTCCCTCTCCCTCTCTTCACCGAGCGCACCGGAGAGCGCAGCTGCTCGCAGCCGTGGCCACCAGCCACCCCTCGCCCTGCCGCTACGCCCAGAAGCTCTGCCACATCGCCGGCTACCTCTCCGTCAAGCCACGCGCCTCGGGAGGCCCTGGAGAGTCGCCATCGCCGCCGTCTTCATCTTCGGTCCCCGGAGATCATCTTCGCCGCCCCGCCGTCTTCAACGCGTCCCCAAGCTCGCCGACAAGCCCGTCGAGTCCACCGTGAGCATCTCCCTGTTTCCCCTCTCTTCTCCCCCTCGTTCCCGCGTCGTAGCCGTCGTTTCCATCGTGGCCGAAGCCATCACCGCCGCAGCTCCTCGCCTCGTGGCCACAGCCGCGCGCGCTCACAACGGAGCGCCTCACCGTGCTCAGGAAGCTCCCAGGAGCCTAACGCACACACCCACTCGCCCTCTCATGCACCGTAGCACCGAACCCAACCCCGACCGAGCTTCGGCCGCTGCTGAGCTCGTCGCCGGCGCCACTCCGGCCACTCCCCGTCCGAGCCACCACAGTTGGATGCGGACGAGCGTCCGCATCCCGTAGCTGTGCTTCGCGCGCTAAACGGAGCCCTGTGGGCGATTTCCGCGGTGCCCCGCCGTCTCGGGCCTTGCCGGCGGCTTAACGCCGGTGAGGTTTGACCCTTTGACCTCGCCGGCCGTTAGGTGGGTCCCGTGGGTCAGGTGATTAGCTTAAGGCTAATCACCATCTATCTAACCCTGACGCTGATAGTGGGCCCCCGCGCCCTAATACTTTAATTAGATTATTATAAAACCCCTGATTAACCCTTAGACACTGACATGTGCACCCCACACGTCAGGTTTGACCCTAGTCAGCAGCAGTTGACCTGCTGACGTCATGCTTACTCAATGCTGACGCAATAATGATTTCTAGAATTATTTTAATTCAGGATTTCCAGAAAATTAGCAAAACTGCAAAAAATCATAGAAATTCAACCGTAGCTCAGATTAATATAATTTATATATGAAAAATTATCAGAAAAATGCAATCTTTCCATCTGTTCTAGAGTCATGCATGACAAACCAACCTATACATGCTGTATAGGTGAAAACATATAAATGGCATATATAAGAGCTTAATTTGGAGTTGCATTTGTACTCTTGGTTCAAATGAACTTCAACCAAATGATTGCTAGATGCATTAGCACAAACCACATCACATCTTCATGCCATGTTCATGCATCATATTGTTGCATATGCTTGTGTTTTGATTGTCGACACCGTTCCTTCTCGATAGGTCCTGCTCCGGAGAGTGTTCTAGAGTACTTGTTTGAGGAGCAGTGCCCCCTTGTTGATCTACCAGGCAAGCAAACCCCCTTCTTCATTCCGATACCATCCTACTCTCTCGCTCCTGCTCTCAGTTATTGCATTAGGACAACAACGATTCATCTGCTAATTTGTGCTGCGGTAGTTGAACCCATTCCTCTGCATGACCTGTCATTGCCACAGTAAATAGTTGAAACCCACTAGCATGTGTAGGAGTTGATTGAGCCATGTTGTGTTCTTACCATGCTATGCCTGCTATTGCTTAGAGTGTGTCAGGTCTAATTCATTAGGAATGTAATTGGAGTACAGTGCTATGTTCCGATGCTGAGAGTGAGGTGTGTGAACACGATTTGGTAAAGGTAGCGGTGAGAGGCCATGTAGGAGTACATGCTAGGTTGTCTCACTGGAACCGTCCTTAAGAACTGAGTTCTATGTATGTTGTCCAATGACTCGATACTACCACACATTGTGTTCCGGTAACTCGACCCCTCTCGACTTATTAACCAACTTGATCTCTGTCCTGGAGTCGCAACTAGTTTCTGGTGTTTGTAGGTAGTGCTATTTTTCTACCAAGTGGCACCCGGCAGGGTGGGCTTGGGACAGACTAGGCACACATGGCCTGGTGTACCGAGTGGCACCCGGATGGTGGCCTCGGGAACCCTGCACACATCGTTTGGGGCCGTGAGCGAAACCCCGGCCGGATCTCCTTGCGGATGGAACCCGAATAGGTGATAAACCTGGACTAGAGTCTTGTGTGGTTAGTCAGGTCGTGGCCGACACCCTCGCCAGGCTTCCGCTTGAAGGTTGCCGAGTTACATGACGTGTACATGGCAGCAAGTGGCGAGAGCGTGTGTGAAGAAGTACACCCCTGTAGGGTTAACATGATCTATTCGAATAGCCGGGTCCGCGGTTATGGACTTCTTGGATGCTTACATGGTACATAGACAACTTGAAGTGGATACTCTAAAATGCTCAAGACAAGTGTGAGTGCTATGGATGGCCTTCTCATAGGGAGACGGGGATGAATCCATAGTAGTGTATTGTGTGGTAATCAGTGGACTCGTGTGTGCCATATCACCTCAAGAGTTTCTGGTAGTCGTAGAACAGGATAGCCACAGAGTCAAAGCTGGCTTGCTGCAACTAAACCCCACATTACCCTCTTGATACAAATGCATGTATGATAGGATCTAATGTAAGTCTTGCTAAGTACCTTTGTACTCATGTTGCTTTATTTATGTTTTTGCAGCGGAGACTTCAGTCTTACTAGTGTTCTCGTGGACTTCGACGAGTAGCTTGTTCCTCAGCTACGATCTTGATTAGATGTTGTAGATCGTCAGGCTCTTCAGCCTTTTTCATTTGTAGATGTCTATACTCAGACATGTAATGCTTCCGCTTGTTGCTTGTATGCTCTGTATGATGGATCCTTTGACCCCTGTTTGCAATAAATGCTATGTTGGCTCTTCTGAGCCTTTATCTATATGAGTTGTTGAGATATGCTGTGATGCCATGTTGTACAGCACATACTTGCATGTTATACGTATGTGTAATGTGTATTGCTATGTGTGGGATCTGACTATCTAGTTGTTTATCCTTAGTAGCCTCTCTTACTGGGAAATGTCTCCTAGTGCTTCCATTGAGCCCTGGTAGCTTGCTACTGCTCCGGAACACTTAGGTTAGCCGGCATGTGTCCTTCTTCGTTCCTGTGTCTGTCTCTTCAGGGAAATGTCACGCGGTGTCTACCGGAGTCCTGTTAGCCTGCTACAGCCTGTTTACCGGAGTCCTGCTAGCCCAGTTGCTACAGCCCGGATTCACTCGCTGATGACCGACACGTTCGATGCTGGGTCATGTATGCCTGTCCCTGTAAGTTAGTGCCACTTCGGGTTCACGACTAGCCATGTCAGCCCGGGTTATTGTCATATGGATGTTAGCGACACTATCATATACGTGTGCCAAAAGGCGCAAATGGTCCCGGGCATGGTTAGGGGACACCCGTGGGAATATCGTTCGTGAGGACACAAAGTGATATGAGGTGTTACATGCTAGATCGGTGTGGCATAGAATCGGGGTCCTGGCAGTTTTATTCCTATGCATGCCAGTTATTGTACACAATGGAACTGATCATGTAGAGCAAAAGAGACGAGCCTTGCATGGCAATAAAATTTCATGCAGACGTTGTTCCATGGTGGGCGCAAAGGCAGCCCCCCTCCACCCATTTCGGATCGTAATCAAGAGGAAGATAACTGTTTTGAGGGGGATTCAGAAGGAGAAGACCACTCCTATTTACCCCATGATGTCTTCTCTCTAACTTGGCATGTTGATGTTGGTAATATCATGCATATGGTGCCTTGCATTGCTTACTGTATACATTAAAGATGTCATCTGCTTAGTTTAGACATGCTTTATGTCAATGCCATCTGTTTTGTTTCTTTATCGTATATGTGAATCATGCAATGCCATCTTGTCTAGGAAAGCATCATATATGTGAATTTTGCAATGCCACCCTGGTTAGCCAGTCATCTTATATGTGAATTATATCATGCCATCATTTTTTTATTATGTGTTAAATTTGTCAACAATTTTAGTACATCCAATTACTCTTACTGTGCATCATCCATTCGACACGGTCATGGAAAAATCTGGAGTGGAAACAAGGTCTTCAGAGCAGACAATGCTATCTGACGAACCGCATGTCTTGCTGGTTACCGATAGCTCCTCGGAGGAGGATTCAGAGAGAGATGACCAGTCATATTTCCCCGCTGAGGTGCATGCCCTAACTTGGCAGGGTTATGTTACTCATATCGTGCGTATGGTATCTTGCATTCCTATGTCATTTGCTTAGTTTAGACATGGTTTGTGTGAATGCCACCTGTTTAGTGTCTAATTACCATATATGTGAATTATGCAATGCCATCTTGTTGCAAGACATTATATATGTGAATTATGCAATGTTTTCTTGTTGCAAGACATTATGTATGTGAATTATGCAATGCCATGCTGTTTAGGCAAGCGTCATATATGTGAATTATATCATGCCATCCTTTTTTTGTATTTCTCATTGCTTTTGTCGACAATGTTTATATATTGAACTGCTCTTCTTGTGCATCAACCATTTGAATTGGTGATGGAGAAATCTGGAGTGAAAACAAGGTCTTCAGAGCAGACAATGCTACCTACTGAAGCAGATATCTTGCTAGTTACAGATAGCTCTTCAGAGGAGGATTCAGAGGCAGATGACCAGTCCTATTATCCCCCTGAGGTGTATGCTCAAACTTGGTAGGGTTATATTACTCATATAATGCATATGTTGTATTGCAATGCTTATTTTTTACATCATATACACAATATTGAATGCCATCTCCTTAGTTGACACATCATATATGCAATTTCCCTCTGCTCACTTCCTTAGTATATAAATCATATATTTGAATTATGTCATGCCATGATGTTTACATAGACAACATGTATCTGAATTATGGCATGCCAACCCATTTTCTAAAGACATAATATAGTTATATCATCTCATCCTGTTTACATAGTCATCATATTTTAAATTATGTCATTCTATCCGTGAATTATATCTTGCCATCATGTTTCCATGGACGACATGTTTGTGATTTATGGCATGCCAACCACTTTAATAGACACATCGTATAGTTATATCATGTCATCCTGTTTATATAGTCATCATATTTTGAAGTATGTAATTCTATCCTATTTAGTTAGCCATCATACATGTGAAATTGTGTCATGCTATCCTGTTTAATTAGCCATCATATATGTGAAATTATGTCCTGCTATTCTGTTTGCTTAGACAACATAAATGTGAATTATTTCATGCCATGTTTTCTTCCCTACTATCCATTGCACCTGTCTATCTTTCAATGTCTGTACATTCAATTACTTTTCTTGTTTATCAGCCATTTCAATTGGAGGGAATCATGGCAGTATCTGTGGGAGTAAAAACACGGTCTTCAGAAAAGATCGTGCTACCTGTCGATGCAGATAGAACCACGGTTGTACTTGCCCAAGAATCATCCCCACCACACATAACCCACACTCATGCAGATTGTACCCCTACCAAGTTGGACAAAGAACCAGCTACACCCCTTCTAACCCCAACCCCAGCAGATAGACACCCAGTTCCCGTTGACACAGCACCGTCTCCACCATAGAGCACCCAAACACGAGCAGTTAGTAAGGCAACTGTAGTGCCCAAATCACGAGGACCACCACTACGAACCTGAAGTCAACGCTTAAAGCAGAAGAAGAATTGTTCTCAGGTTAGGTTCCGTAGCTATGGTTCATACTACTTTGCTCTTGCATCATTGTATTTACTGATACCAACTGAGGGAGTCCTGGATTAGGGGTGTCCGGATAGCCGAACTATCACCTTTGGCCGGACTCCTGGACTATGAAGATACAAGATTGAAGACTTCGTCCCGTGTCCGGATGGGACTTTCCTTGGCGTGGAAGGCAAGCTTGGCGTTACGGATATGTAGATCTCCTACCATTGTAACCGACTCTGTGTAACACTAACCCTCTTTGGTGCCTATATAAACCGGAGGGTTTTAGTCCGTAGGACGAACAACAATCACACCATAGGCTAGCTTCTAGGGTTTATCCTCTCTGATCTCGTGGTAGATCTACTCTTGTACTACCCATATCATCAATATTAATCAAGCAGGAGTAGGGTTTTACCTCCATCGAGAGGGCCCGAACCTGGGTAAAAACACCATGTCCCTTGTCTCCTGTTACCATCCGCCTAGACGCATAGTTCGGGACCCCCTACCTAAGATCCGCCGGTTTGGACACCGACACCAACCAATTTCGAATTTCAAGGATGCAATTGAAACTCCAATGGCGCAACAGGTATGTTTTAAACCTGTTTCTTCAATGTGTTTGGCTGTTTGCTGTTGTAACTTGCTCTATGTTGATTTCAGTTTCAATTGAATAAATAGTTATGTTCTCATGCCATTCACATTACAAGTGTTGTTATTGCTGTGTAGTTTCCCACACTTATATTCTGTCTACGCTGCTTTGTCTTAAATAGATATGATTCAAACTGTATCTATCTTGATTTGGCAACATAAACTAGAATGATATAGATCATACAGTGACCATACTACATAGATATATGTTTGTTTCATGATGTTATCCTGTCCACCTTACTACTGAACTGGTTTACCAAAATGAGTTTCATATACTACATTGTAAACCTGAGATGTGTTTGTTTGTTTCCATTTTAGAACGCGGATAAAATATTGGAGAAGAGTACCCTGTTATGCAATGGTAAAGGAAGTAATGCAGATAAGGTTCAAGATAGTGAGACATCCCAGTTGGTCTCCAAGAAAGCTGATAAAAACTATACTGAGGACACTGAGACAACCCCAAAGTCCTGTCTTGATGTAGTGTTCGAGTTACTGGCTACCACTACTGGCACCAGCTCTTCGAACTTGTTGCCTGAATCAGTTCGGCTTCTTGAGTCTCAACTTCAAGTTGAAAGACATCGATCAGATGTTATGCAACAGGAAGCCGAAGGACTAAGGAAGTCCATGCAGAATTCAGATGCATACTTTCTGGTGCAACACCACGCGCTGGAGGACTTAAGCACCAAACAAGAGAAAGTTAATAAGCTTGCTAAGCATCTTGCCAGCATTATGGGTACCCAGGATATTGTTTCTGAGCTCTTCTGAAGTGGTTTCAGTTCTGGACTTGTTTTGCTGCGGTGTTTATATGCTGCTGTGTTCCCTATATTTGCACTGGCGGCGAACTTTGATGCCTAGTGGATGTAATATGTGTAATAGCCGTGATAGCCTAGTGTAAGTTGCTTGCTTATTTATTTCCTTGTTGTATTGTTTATTTGTTTGCTTGTAGTCAGTGCAGTTCTTTTTCTGTGGTTTGCTAGTGGCCGCAACAACCTGTTTTGTAAAACTAGGCCACAATAACCATGGGCTAATATTTACTGTAGTGACACTGCACCTATGGGCCGTAGAAACAGTGGTCCTTCCACGGGCCGTAGAAACAGTGGGACTTCTACGGGCCGTAGAAACAATGGGCCTTCTACGGGCCGCAGAAACAATGGGCCTTCTACGGGCCGTATCATCAATGGGCCTTATACGGGCACTATGATCGATTGGCCAAACATGGGCCAATAACAGGACGCATTATGGCCGTAAACGGGCTAGAGTTGGAATCGTCTGTTCATGGGCCGACCATAACGGGCCATCGTTAATAGGCCGTATTTCATGACGCTATGAAAACGGCCCAACCTGTGAACGGACCACAAACGGGCCGACTGTAACCACGGGCTGAATTTGGCCCATAAGCAGAAAATGACAGTAATGGGCCGTAAGTAAACGAATGCTGGAAATGAGCCCAAGAATAAATGGGCTCTGAGAAGGCCGAAAGATAACATGGGCTGGAAACGGCCCAACGGAATAACGAGCCCTTAATGGGTATAAAGTGATACACTGTTCATTATGGGCTAGTTTCACCACGGGCCGTTAATGGGTGTAAAGTAATACACTGTTCATTATGGGCCAGTTTCACCACGGGCCGTTAATAGGCCAAGAGTTACATAGGGCCTCATATGGGCCGAAAGACGTCATGGGCCATACATGGGCCAGAAGTGGAAACGGGCTGGAATCATATTGGGTTGCCCAGATGATGCTACTGGGCCTAATTCGGATAGGGCGTAACGAGCCTTGGGTTAGCGGGCTGTAAATGGGCTATATGCGAACAGGCCGTTAACAGGCTTTACATGGGCCGGCCCGCCACCTTTTGACCAAGTCAAACAGGCCGGCCTTTTCACAGGAATGGGCCTCTGTTGGGCTGTGCCACGTGTCCACGTATCATAGGCGCCTTCTGTCCAATGAGTGGTTGGTATCTGTCCCAACGGTGAGCCGACACGTGTCTCCTCCAGCCAATGATGATTTTACACGTGGAAAATCCCCATTGGTCGGGGCTGTTAATGGGTTATCAGATCCAAAACCCGACCTGATAGCTTAACGGTGTTCCGTTACGGTGGATGCCACGTGTCGGTCACCCTTGACGAAAGCACTTTTGTGATGCACGATTTATCGTCATGGAAGTGGACACTTCCGTGATGATAATTTTGGTAATGTCATGGAACACTTCTACGACAACACATGTATGACTCTTCATTCTGTCGTAAATTTGTCATGGATGTACATGCATGACAAAAAACGCGACCTACTGTGACAAACACGTATCATCATGGAAGTGTATTTTTTTGTAGTGTCCCCACATGATTCTCAAGAAACAGCAAGGCTAAATGAAGATAGTCAAGTTAGCTCTCTAGTTGATCACCACAATTCCCCCACACCACCATCGCAGGTGCTTGCTCTTACTTGGCAGTGTGATGTGTGGTTGCGTGTTGCATATGGTGTCTACCTTGTAATGCTTCTAATTAGGGTAAATTGCATCTGCTTAGTTAACACATTATACATGTGAATATGACATGCCTTCCTGTTTTTGGTACATACTACGTCTTTCTATTAACCATGTTCTTACATCAAACTACTTTTCTTGTGTATCCTTCATCAATGCTCCTAATTTGTTAAATTGCATCTCCTTAGCTTACACATTATACATGTGAATATGACACGCCTTCCTGTTTTTGGTACATACTACATCTGCCTATCACACCATGTTCTTACATCAAACTACTGTTCTTGTGTATCCTGCGTATATCGCTTATGATGAGACAGTCACGTGCGTGGGTTAATATGAGACACAATACTCTTATAAAGAATGCAATTTCATCCTCTCCACATGATTCTCAAGAAACAACAAGCCTAAATGAAGATATTGAATGTAGCTCTGTACCTGAAGACCGCACTTCCACTACACCACCATTGCAGGTGCTTGCTCTAACTTCGCAGTGTGATATGTGGTTGCATGTTCCATACGGTGTCTAGATTGTAATGCTTCTAATTAGGGTAAATTGCATCTTCTTAGTTTACACACTATACCTGTGAATATGACATGCCTTCCTATTTTTGGTACACACTACATCTATGTGTTAACCTTGTTCTTACATGAAACTACCTCTCTTCTATATCCTGCATCAATCACTTACGATGACTCACCTTTATTCATTGCATACTGCATATTATTTATAGCATGTTGCCATGTATTGCTTCTAATTTGGTCAAATACATTTTTTAGGGCACCATTTTAATTTGGCAGAGTGATATTGGTTTCATCTTTCATATGGTTTCTAGCTTGCATCGATTCTAACAAGTTCAAGCACCTTGTTCTTAGTTTACACTTTACACATCATACATGTCAATATGTCACGCCGTCCTATTTTTCATACATATTCCATCCTCCTATCATGCGGCTGCCTTACATGAAAGTAGTGTTCGTCAGTATCATGCATCAATGAGTTCTGAAGAGCAAATTTTATTCCTTTTTCTTGTGGGTTTGACTTGACAAGGCAAAATCAAGAAAGAGGAAGGAAAAGAGTAAGGAAGGCGATGATGGTGGTCCTCTGCAGCAATGTAAATGGAGCATCTGTACCGATTCTCCTTGTACTGATAGTGCATTACAAGGTCCAAGTCTCCGCTCCCCTACTCCACTATCCAAGGTACTTGCTCTAACTTCACAGTGTGATATCTAGTTGCATGTTGCATATGCTGTCTAGCTCGTATTGCTCCTAATTAGTGTAAACTGCATCTGCTTAGCTTACACATGATACATGTGAATATGACACGCTTTCCTGTTTTTGGTACATACTATATATGTCTATAACACCATGTTCTTACATGTAACGCCCCGGATCTGATGCGCCAGGTGTCTGCCAGTTATTCGCCTTTGTTTCCATGTCATTTGCTTGCGTGTTGCATTTTGCCATGTCATCATCTACATTTCATCTGCATGTTTTTCAAAACTTGCATCTGTTCGGGTCCTCCCGGTTCTCTCCGTGGTCCGTTCGGAGTCCAGACCACACTCGCACGCGCCCGCGGCACCTCCGAAATATTATTTTATAAGGGCATAAAAATGTTCTCGGAATGGGTTGCAACTTGTCGTGCGGTCTTATTATAGTGTAGACAGGCCGGCTGCCAAGTTTCATTGCATTTGGAGTCCATTTGATAGCCCAACCGTTAAATATAGCGGTACGGTTGCCGGTACCTTCGTCGGATGTTTCGGTCTTCGAAACTGCCGCCGGGCCTCTCTCTCTTCTATCTCGCGGCCCTTGGCTTTTTCTAGCACAACCCACCGCAGCACACCTAGTTCCCCCTCTGTCCGGAGCCGCTCGATCGCGATCCGAGGGTCCGAAAACCCCCCTAAACCCACCAAACCCTAGCCTTTGTCTATATATAGACACCCCACCTACCCATTTTGGACTAAGCCTAGTCTAAAAACCTACCCAAACCTAGCCCCGTAGCCTCCCATAACCTCCAGCGCCGCCACCCTCATCGTTTTCCGCGCCGACCCTCTCCCTCTCCGCCACTTGGCGTCGCCTGAGCGGACAGCGCCGCCGCAGCCGCCCTCCTCCTCCAACCCACGCGCGGCACGCGCCCCTGCCTCCACTCCCGCCGCCGCGGCCCTCCCGGCCCAGATCGGGACCGTCCTGGGCCGCATCTGGGCCCCGAAGCCCGCTCTGCGCCGGCGCCCCGTGCCTCCTGCTCCCAATCGGATCGAGGGGAGGAGCCCCTCGACCCCGAGCTCCTCTGCGCCGCTGCCTGCATCGCCGGCCACCGGAGCCTCTGCCGGCGACCCCCAGGATAGCGCCTCGCCTCCTTCCTCCTCCTTCCTCCCTGTCTCACCTCCCTCTCTGCCCGCCCCTGCAGGGAACCGCCGCCGTCGCCGCCGCCATGGGTGGCCGTCCCGCCCGTGAAGCTCCACCGCGCCGGAGCCCCGTGCTCACTGTCCCGGCCCATATCCACCCCGCGCCCGCGCCCCCACGGCGCCCCACCACCTGCTCCAGCCGGATCCACCCTTCTGGACCATCTCCGGTGCCTTCCCGGCCGTTGCGCTCGCCGGAGCCGCGTCCCCAGCCGCCACCGTCCGCCTCCCTTCCGCGCATGGGCCGCCGGCCTCCCTAAGGCCCAACAGCGTGCCACCCTGACCAGCTCCAGCCGGAGGCCCAACCCAGCGCCCGGCCTGCCCCGGCCTCTCCACTTCTGGGCTCAGCCCAATGCGTGAGCAACCCCCCTATGCTTCGCCCCGGGCGACTTTTAGTTAACTTGCGCGCGTCTGTTTTTTTTCAGAAAACGACTAAGTCCCTGTATTTTGCAATAATCATGCCATGTTTGACCTATTGTATCTCTGCATCCGTAGCTCCGTTTTGGGCGTGTAATATGTCAAATTGTTCGTCTCAACGAGTACATCATTTATTTCCAGTGCATCATATTCATTTGAGGTCATCTTGATGCCTGAATCATCGTTGTAAGAGTGCTTCATAATGTTTGATGTGTGCATCCTATGAGATTGATGTCTTCATGTGTTTTGAACTATGCCATGCCTTCTTTACAGAGGTGCTTACCATGTATTTTTGTGATCAATGTGGTGACTAGCACAAGCATGCAAACTAGGCATCGTGATGTGGCTGATTTTAGTCCCTGTTCTGCTGTTATTTTGATGCCATGTAAACATGATGCTACAGAGAGATCCATGCATATTTTGAGATACTTCAGTAAGGGTGTTTTGAACAATAGGTTATTGTCTATCCATTCATGCCCTTGGTTGCAATTATGGAGTAGTCTAGCATGTCATTTTTGTGCTCTACTTTTGCTTCAAAATGTTTCCTCGCAGATTGTTTACATGTTATTCAATTTAGCAAAGGTTGTTGTAGATGATCCGTGCATGCTATGGACTTGTTCTTGACTTGGTTTGTTTCATAAACATGTCTTCTTGATGATGCTATGCTTATCTTGTCATGCAATGACTTGTGGTGAGTGAATCGAGCTTGTTAAGTAGGGTACATGATGTTGCTGTGTTGCTAGGCTGAATCTATTATTTCGTGATGCTATATAAGCATGTTGCTACTAATCATTCTATGCATAATCTGGTGATGTTCTATAAACATGTTTTGATCTATATGTCATCCTCTAACCATCCATGCCCCTGGTACCATTTATAGCTTGCCGTAGCTTGTTGTTTTCTTACTCCAAAGTTGCTTCATAATGTTGCTGTCAGCCTGTTAACATTAAGTTCAGTTGTTCCCATGTGTTTTTCTACTGTTCCATGCACCCTATGACCTTGCTCTTGCCATGCTTAGCTTCACAAACATGTCTTCTTACTGTTGGTTGCCTTTCCATGCCATGTATTGCTCTGTAGTGAGTTGCACAAGCTCATTTATATGCCTTCATAATTCTGTTTCTGCCATGTTTGAATCTGTATTATAACTTGCCATGTTTACATGGGTGCCATTATATTTTCTGATCCTTTTTGGCTTATGGTCACTAAGGGACTTTTGATCTATGATTTTAGTAGATTCATGCCATGCCTTTTTTTACATTATAAGTTCCTGTAACATGTTGTTTGATAGCTCTAAACATTGCATCGTGATGTTATTTTCTGCAAAGTCTGAAATTGTTATAACTTGCAATCTTACCATGTGTGTTTGAGCATGTTCTAGTGATTTCTGTAGATAGCTCAGTGTTCATGTTTTGTAATGCTTTACCTGTACATCATGTACATGCCTTTTGTTATCATGTTGGGGTGCTGTAGCTTATTGTTTTGATCCTTGCAATATGCCTAGTTGCTGTTTTGGACAGCTTGTCCTTTAAACTTGCTTCATGTGTGTGTGTTGAACCGTTGCTCCGTTTTGAGTGTGCTCTATATGAAACTTGCTTGATTTTCCATGTAGTTTCATATTATCATGTTGCATCCTTGTTGTGAGGTGTTTGCTTGATGTTTAGGTGCATTTTGCATCAATGCCATGTTTAACTTGCTTTGCTCATATCTTCTAGGCTGTAGCTCCGAACTAAATGAACTTTATATGTAACTTGACTAGAATCTCGTGTAGATCATCTTGTTGCATCTTAACTTGCTGTTTAACAACTCGAACATAAGGTTTATTCAGATCTGGACCAATTTCGAAATTTGCATATGAGGACTTACCGGAAATGTTATATGTTGTTCCCGGCCTCATTAAAACTTGCCTTGATGTGTTGTTCTTGTTTGCATCATCTCTAGCCATGAGTAGCTTCATGTAGCCTTGTCATGCATCATGCTTGTTGTGCATCATGTCTTGTTCATATGTGGTGTGTTTACTATGTTGTGTGTTCCTTTTCGATAGTTCCTGTTTCGTTGCGATCGTGAGGATTCATTCGTCTAAGCTTGGTTCGGCTTCATCCGTTCGCCTTCTTCATGGACTCGTTCCTATTCCTTGCGGGATTTCAGGCAAGATGACTGCTACCCTGGATCTCACTACTATCATTGCTATGCTACTTGCTTCGTTCTATCGCTATGCTGCGTTACCTATCTTTTGCTCCTCAAGCCATCCCAAATTGCCATGTCAGCCTCTAACCTTTGACACCTTTCCTATGCAAACCATTGTTTGGCTATGTTACCGCTTTTCCTCAGCCCCTCTTATAGCGTTGTTAGTTGCAGGTGAAGTTGAAGATTGCTCCATGGTGAATAGGATTTTGATTGGGATATCACAATATCTCTTTTATTATTAATGCATCTATATACTTGGTAAAGGGTGGAAGACTCGGCCTTTTGCCTGGTGCTTTGTTCCACTCTTTCCGCCCTAGTTTCCGTCATACCGCTGTTATGTTCCCAGATTTTGCGTTCCTTACGCGGTTGGGTGATTTATGCGACCCCCTTGACAGTTCGCTTTGAATAAAACTCCTCCAGCAAGGCCCAACCTTGGTTTTACCATTTGCCTCACCACCACCTATCCTTTCCCTTGGGTCGGCCAACCCGAGGGTCATCTTTATTTTAGCCCCCCTGGGCCAGTGCTTGTCTAAGTGTTGGTCCGAACCGAGTAGACTGCGGGGCCCCCTCGGGGAAACTCGAGGTTTGGTTTTACTCGTAGGATGTCTCATCCGGTGTTACCCTGAGAACGAGATATGTGCAGCTCCTATCGGGATTGTCGGCGCATCGGGCGGCTTTGCTGGTCTTGTTTTACCATTGTCGAAATGTCTTGTAAACCGGGATTCCGAGTCTGATCGGGTCTTCCTGGGAGAAGGTCTATTCCTTCGTTGATCGCGAGAGCTTGTCATGGGCTAAGTTGGGACACCCCTGCAGGGTATAATCTTTCGAAAGTCGTGCCTGCAGTTATAGGCAGATGGGAATTTGTTAATGTCCGGTTGTAGATAACTTGACACCAGATCCGAATTAAAACGCATCAACCGCGTGTGTAGCCGTAACGGTCTCTTTTCGACGGAGTCCGGGAAGTGAACACGGTTTCTGGGTTATGTTTGACGTAAGTAGGAGTTCAGGATCACTTCTTGATCATCGCTAGTTTCACGACCGTTCCGCTTGATCTCTTCTCGCTCTTATTTGCGTATGTTAGCCACCATATATGCTTAGTCGCTGCTGCAGCCTCACCACTTTACCCCTTCCTTTCCCATTAAGCTTTGCTAGTCTTGATACCCATGGTAATGGGATTGCTGAGTCCTCGTGGCTCACAGATTACTACAACAACAGTTGCAGGTACAGGTTATGCGATGATCTTGACGCGAGAGCGATGTTTGCTTGTCTTGGAGTTCTTCTTCTGCTTCTTCGATCAGGGGATAGGTTCCAGGTCGGCAGCCTGGGCTAGCAAGGTGGATGTCGTTTGAGTTTCCGTTTGTGTTTCATCCGTAGTCGGATGATGCTCTGATGTATTGTGATGTTGTATTCATGTGGCATTGTATGCCTTATGTATGTATCCCCATCTATTATGTAATGTTGATGTAATGATATCCACCTTGCAAAAGCGTTTCAATATGCGGGTCTATCCTTGGTGGGACCTTCGAGTTCCTTTTGGATAGGGTCGAATATTGGGCGTGATATTACATGAAACTACTCTTCTTGTGTATCCTGCACTAGTCACTTATACTGGGACACGTTTAAGTTGGCAGTGTGATATTGGCTTGCGTCTTGAATATGATTTCTAGCATGTATTGCTTCTAGTTTGATGAACGCCACCTATGACGAGACAGTTTTAACTTGGCAGAGTGATATTGACTGCACCTTCCATATGGTGTCTTGCAGTGTTTCTAATTTGTTGAAGTGCCTTCTGCTTAGTTACCACATCATAGGTGTGAATATGTCAAGCCGTCCATTTTTTTGAACATATTCCATCCTCATATCATGACTTTGCCTTTCATCAGAGTAGTGTTCGTCAGTATCACGCATGAATGAGTTCTGAAGAGCGAATGATATTCCTTTTTCTTGTCGGTATGACCTCACAATGCAAAATCAATAAAGCTGAAGGAAATTGGCAAGGCATTGGATGATGGTGGTCCTTCCGAGCAACTGAAATGGAGGTTCTCTACAGATTCTATTCCGCCATCCTCCCAACAAGATTCGCAAGACAGCGCAAGGCTAGACAGTCAATGTAGCCGTGTAGATGATGAGCACATCTCCCATACTCCACCATCACAGGTGCTTTCTCTAACTAGGCACTATTATATGTGGTTGCATGTTGAGTATGATGTCTAGCTTGTATTGCTTCTAACTTTGTTGAATTGCATCTGCTTACTTTACACATAATGCCTATGAATATGACATGTGTTCCTGTTTCTACATCAGACTACTATTCTTGCATATCCCGCATCAGTCACTTATGATAAGGCACCTTTTAGTCGCCACTTTGATATTGGTTGTGTCTTGCATATGATTTCTAGCATGTACTACTTCTAATTTGTTGAAATGCCATACAATTTGAACTTGGCAGAGTGATATTGGTTGCATCTTTCATATGGTGTCTACCTTGCAGTGCTTCTAATTTGTTGAAATGCATTCTGCTTAGTTACCACATCATAGGTGTGAATGTGTCACACCATCCTGTTTTTCATACATATTCCATCCTCGCATCATGTGTTTGCCGTTCATCCAAGTAGTGTCTGTCAGTATCATGCATGAATGAGTTCTGAAGAGCGAATTTTATTCCTTTTTCTTATCGGTTTGACTTCACAATGCAAAATCATTACAGATGAAGGAAATTAGTCCGATAGTGGATTATGGTGGTCCTTCAGAGCAACTCAAATAGGGGGTCTCTACAGATTCTACTCCGCCATCCTCCCAACAAGATTCGCAAGACAACACAAGGCTAGACAATCAACGTAGCTGTGTAGATGATGAGCACATCTCCCCTACTCCACCATCACAGGTGCTTCCTCTAACTTGACACTATTATATGTGGTTGCATGTTGCGTATGATGTCTAGCTTTGTATTGCTTCTAACTTGAATTGCATCTGCTTACTTTAGACATAATGCATGTGAATATGACACGTGTTCCTGTTTCTAGAACATACGTGTACATGATGAGCACATCTCCCCTACTCCACCATCATAGGTGCTTTCTCTTACTTGGAACTGTTATACACGGTTGCATTTTTCGTATGATGTCTAGTTTGTATTGCTTCTGATTATGTTGAATTGCATTTGCGTAGCTTACAACTTTTACCTGCAACGATCACTTACCCATAAGACACATTTAACTTGGGACTGTGATGTAGGTGGCATCTTGCATTGTCTTCTAGCTTGCACTGGTTCTAATTTCTTGAAATGGCACTTATGACGAGACACTTTTTACCTGATAGAGTGATATTGGTTGCATGTTCATATGGTGCCTAGCTTTCTTTTCTTCTAATTTTGTTGAAATGCCTTCTGCTTACTGTTTTTTCATACATATTCCATTCTCCTATCGTACATGTGAATATGAAACGCTGTCTTTTTTGTATATATTCCATCCTCCTATCCTGCGCTTGCCTTACATCAAAGTAGTGTTCGTCTGTATCATGCATCAACCAGTTATGCAGAGCTAATTTTATTCATCTTCTTGTGGTTTTGACTTCATAAGGCAATATCAGAAAATAGGAAGGAAAAGAGTAAGTTAGGGGATGTTGGTGGTCCTCCGCACCGACGCAAACAGAGACTCTCTAGAATTACCACTGCTACTAAGTTAGGGGAAGTTGAAGTCCCAAGTCTACTTGATGAGTTCATCTCCCGTACTCCACCAAACCAGGTGCTTGCTCTAAGTTGATAGTGTGATAATTAGTTTCATGTTGCATATGTTGTCTAGCATGTATTTCTTCTATTTTGATTAAATTGCACATGTTGAGTTTATACGTTATACATGTACATATGAGATGGCTTTCTGTGTCTAGAATACACTACATCTATCTATCATACCATGTTCTTACATCAAAGTACTGCCGTTGTGTATCCCGCATCAGTCACTCATGATTTTACGCTTTTAACATGGCAGTTTGATAGTGGTTGCATCTTGCATTTATTTCTACTTTGTATAGCTTCTAATTTTTCGAATTGTCACTTATGACAAGACACTTTTAACTTGGCAGAGTAATATTGGTTGCATCTTTCATATGGTGTCTAGCTTGCATTACTTCTATTTTCTTGAAAATTCTTCTGCTTAGTTTGCACATTGTAGCTATGAATATGTCATGCCGTCCTGTTTTTCTTACATATCCCATCCTCATACGGTTGTCTTACATCAAAGTATTGTTTGTCTGTATCATGCATCAATCAATTCTAAAGAGTGATTTTATTCTTTTGTGTTGTGGGTACAGCTTGACATGGCAAAGTAAAAAAAAGAGCAAGGAAAATAATATAGTAGGGAGTGTTGTTACTCATCAGGTGAAACGGAAAAGGTTCTGCCGTCGAGATTGTGCTAGTACTTATAGTGCAGTAGAACGTCCAAGTCCACCAGCTAAATCTACAAACACAGTATCACCTGCTCCACCAGCTGAAGCATCCGCTTCAACTGTACCAGCATCTCAACCAGTTACTCATTTGTTTGCTCCAGAACTGGCCAGTTCCCAAGCTGCCTTCACACCTAATACTACTTCCAAAGCACTGCTGACACAACAGGGCTTGGCAAGATCAGATGAACCTCATGAGCATCAACACCAAGACGGTACCTGACCGAGTCAATTTGCAGTTGCATGCTACTTTATATGTACTCTCACAGTTTGATGTACACTAACACTTTCCATATTCGTTGTTGAACTAGCACCATGGCGCAAGCGGAAATAGACATCAGGGATAATGCTTGACAGATTAACAAAATCTAAAGGAGGAAGAATGGAGATCCATTTTGAGGCAGGTTTAAGAAGGCCACGTGATGCTACAGAGTCAGCCAAGTTAGTATCAGAGGCAGCCGTTGCCGTTAGGTGTCATGCACGTATCGTCCCAACGTGGATCCAGTACATGAATGAGAAAGACAATACCCAGTTTAACACCTTCCTTGACCATTTATCTGTAAGTAATGTTATTCATCGCAATTAGTAATATTGTCTTGCTCTGTCCCATACTTTCTAGCTTCCTCCTAATAAGACTCACATTCTTTTTTCAACATATGAGGTTCAAGTTGGATCCGAAAGATGATGCAACTAAACAAGCATGCACTCATGTTTTTCAGTCTGCTCCGCGACAGTATCGGTACCACCTTAGAAAATCTCACTTTGAAGGCAAGGCTAACAATGAAATTGCCCAAACATCTCTAGCGGAATATATTACAAATGAAGACTGGACAACCCTCGTTAAACACTGGTCTGATCCAAAGTATCAGGTAGGCTATATGTATTTGATCAGACCACATATTGAACTTGTATTTATGTATGTGCCTTACAAGTGTATCTTCTTCTAGGCTAACTGTTTGAAGAACAAAACCAACCGTTCTAAAGTGAAATTCCAACAGACAACAAGATCTCGTAGCTATATTGCACACTGCGAGGCTCTTGTTAATAACTGCTACTTCCTTCTTCTTTTTTGTGCCATATTCTTGTATCTATATTGACTTGTTCCAAATACATAGGAAAGCCCGTGCAGACAAAAAAGAACCTGAACCGAATGGAGTGCAAATCTTCAAGGATTGCCACACCAGCAAGATGAAGGGCATTAGCACACTAGTTCAAGCCGCTGTTATAAGTCCTTACACCTCCTGCCTTGAACTGATTGGTACTGTGATGTGTTCATTTAACTACTTGGTTTGCAGCCAATGTCAGTTACTCTATTCACTTTTATACACAGTTGTCTTAACGTATCATTTCACCTTACATGGTTTAAAAGAGATGAAGGATATTCTTTTGGTCTTGATCTGTAATCTAGTTGTTATGTTCACGTGCGCACACAATGATAAAATAGCCTGTTTGTTTTATATTTGTTTGCCCATGATATGAATGATGTCATACTATGTTCATCCTACTTTAAACCATGTCTCTTTATCCTTAGATGTCAACGAATGTGAGGAAATAGACAATACAACGGGCATGCTACATGGACATATGTTCTGAAAGTGATTTTATTATGTAGTTGGCACTACAATAAATGCTAATGTATTACAGTAGTTCACCAAAATAAGTTATGTATAAACGTTTAACCTACTTTGTTTGTTTTTGTCTCATTTGTAACTTATCTGGTACACTAATCTACAAGTTCAAACTTTCAGGAAGCTATGGAACAAATGATTGAACAGCCACACACCACCTGAAGGTGACGAGGCTACTACAGGCACAATGTCACCTCTTGCTGCAGTGCGTTAGTATCTCTCCACAAACAGTGCAAAAAGCACCTTCCTGCGTAATTCTTGGTTGGTTGTCAAGGTAACCTCGTCCAAATCGCCTAATGAACAAAATCTTTGTGCTAGACAGAGTGATATATCTGTGCTCCAGACACAAGTCCAATCCCTAATGGACGTTGTTTCAGAAACAAGAATAGTGTTTGAGAAATGTCGTCAAGATATGAATGGTTTTGCAACCAGACTATCAGACATTCGCTTCGTTGTTCAAGAGCAATGGCGGAAAAAAGGTGGAGATCGTGCTGCTCCATCAGATTCTACAGCCTGAAACATTAGCACTCAGGTCAAATGATCTGTGCTCCTATACATGTGATGGTGCTTTTATCTGGAAGGATTGTAAACTTTATGCCAACAGGCCTTTTGTTGTATGGTTGGAATTTATTTTGTTGTGATACACCATTTATGATGCTGCCATAGGCTGTAGTAATTACGACGCTATTTTTGTATAGTGTAGGTTTATCTTAGTAATGTATTCGGTCGAAAGCTTCGTAGGATCCCAACATGGCAACCTTCATCGGGCCCATTCCAATTGGGCTAAAACCGATTACGGGCCGAAATTGGCTTGTAGCCCACTAAAAATATTTGGGCCTAAATCAGCATAAGATTTCATATTTTTCTGGTAGGCATATGCCCATAGTGGTCCTTTAACAGGCCTAAACATAATTTGGGCCCTCAGTAAAAATAGGCCGCTTACAGGTGCAAATATCTCGAGCCCACAAAAAACATGGGCCCTTAATAGACCGAAAGTGAGATTGGGCCCTGATTGTGCCAAATAACCCACTGGACTTAGCAGGCCAAAATGCTGGCCCATTTACGATGCGGATCTTTGACAGGCTGAAATTCGGACGGGCCGTAAATGCGTCGACCTAATACACGGGCCTTTAACAGGCCGGAACTTCGGTCGGGTTAGATTATCGTCATTTTTATATGGACCGTTAATGGGCCCGATATGACGTTGGGCCACATATGGCCCATGGTTTACGTCCGGCGTTAACAGGCCAAAAATGACAATAGGCTAAAAGTGGCCTAAATCTATAGTGGGCCTCTAACAGGCCGAATGTCAGACATGGCCGAATATGACCCAAATCCTTCATGGTCATTTATGGGTCGAAAGTTTTGATGGCCTGTAAATGGGCCCAAATTAAGCCGGACCTTTAACAGGCCGGAAATACACCAGGCCGTAATTTGGCCCAATTACTTGGCGGACTATTAACGGGCCAGAAGTGACCATGGGCCGCATTGATGACAAGTTTAGGACAGGCCGTTGACGGGCCGATTTGACAGAGAATGTTGGGCCTTTAGCTGGGCCGGCCCATTATGGTCTACAGAATCTTGTGGGCCTTTAGCTAGGCCGGCCCATTGTGGTCCGCAAAATCTTGTGGGCCTTTAGCTGGGCCGGCCCATTATGGTCTGCAAAATCATGTGGGACTTTAGTTGGGTCGGCCCATTATGGTCCGCTAAATTTTGTGGGCCTTTAGCTGGGTCGTCCCATTATGGTCCGCTAAATCTTATGGGCCTTCGATTCGGCTGGCCCATTTAAACTTTGTGGGCCACTTTTGGGCCGGTCCACATGTCAACATATCATAGGCCCATCTCGACTGTTGGATGAGTGACACTTGTGCCAACGCGGAGCTGATGCGTGGATCTGTCAGCCAATGAGAATTTTACACGTGGAAAATCGGCATTAGTCATGGCTGTTAACAGGTTATTAGATCCAAAATCCGACCCGATAGCTTAACGGTGTTCCGTTACGGTGGATGCCACATGTCGGTCACCCTTGACGAAAGCACTTCTGTGACGCGCGATTTATCATCATGGAAGTGGACACTTCCATGATGATAATTTTGGTAATGTCATGGAACACTTGTACGACAGCACAGGTATGACTATCTTGATTCTGTCATAAAATCGTCATGGATGTACATGCATGACAGAGAACGCGACCTACTGTGACAAACACGTATCATCACGGAAGTGTATTTTTTTGTAGTGATGCCAACATTATATTGATGAATTGGAGCTAGTTCTATATCACCCTATGTTATAGCTATTACATGAGGAATCGCATCCGACATAATTTATCCATCACTGATCCAATGCCTATGAGCTTTTCACATATTGTGTTTCGCTTATTTACTTTTCCGTTACTACTGTTACAATTACTACAAAAATATGATCTTTACTTTTTCCACTATTACCTTTATTATCATACCACTTTGCTACAAAATACTTTGCTGCAGATACTAAGTTATCCAGGTGTGGTTGAATTGACAACTCAACTTCTAATACTTAAGAATATTCTTTGGCTCCCCTTGTGTCGAATCAATAAATTTGGGTTGAATACTCTACCCTGGAAAGTTGTTGCGATCCCGTACACTTGTGGGCTATCAATGACCATGTGTTGAAACTCTTATATATGGACAATATATGTCCACTGAGTTTCCCTACATTTTCCCAAATATTATTAAAGCATTAAAATAATTTAAACCTATTAAAGACCATTTCTGGCCTTAAGAAAAATCCTTTAAATAAAATAGGAAAATAACTTTTAAAATTATATTTTTGTGGTTTATGGGAGTTCTATATGTAATAGGTGTCAAACATACTCTTTGAAAGATTTTTCATACCCCAAATCAAGTACTTGTAGTGCAAACCTCAATCCAGGGGTTTTTGGAAAACTAAATTTAGAAAATACTTTTTGGCCAAATTACTTTTGTAAGAAAATTCTACAATGTACTATACACATGGCATGATCAGTTGGCAGAAGTTATGGAGCAAGGAGATGAAGTATATGAGTTGGAGGATTTATTTGATTTTTAGAGCACTTGCAAACAACAGACAAAATCCAATCAAGGCAAAGTCAAAAACACTCAAAAGTTTTTGTCAAACCACATTTTATCATGATTTATCATCTTAAGTGTTGTGCCATTAAAATCAGGGTGTGACAGACCTACCCCCTTACAAGAATCTCGTCCTCGAGATTCCCAAACTAGGCTCGGAAAGGAGTATGGAAACTTGGATTTGGTGTAGTCTTCACGTCCTCATACTGCCTCTGCCTCCGAGTGGTGCTCCATTAAACCTTGAAGTACTTGATGGTGTGGCTTCGTGTATGATGTTCTGCTTGATCCAGGTTGCTAAGGTGTTTCTCACGTAGGTCAGGTTGGGCTGGGGGTCGATTGCTTGGTGATTGATGTCCTTGTCAGTGATCGGGCTAGTTAGGAAGTTGGAAACACTTCCGGTGCTGTGTCGTGTGGAAAATGTTGTGCACAGTGGGTAACTCAGGTGGTAACTCCAGCTGGTTACCGTCTTCTCTTCTTCTTGTTGTGATCTTGTAGGGGGACGACAAATCTTGGTGTGATCTTCCTTTTGACATGGAAATGCTTGGTTTCATCAATAGGAGTGGTTTGCAGATATGCGCAGTCTTCGACGAGGAAGTTCACTTCTTGACGATGGTGTTTGGTATAGTTCTTCCTCCTTGACATGGCGGTCTTCAAATATTCCCTGACCAACTGAACAACTCTTCTTCCGTCTTCATGTGGACATGCATGTCCTCAAATAAAGATGATAACTAACTTGCCCAAGTACTCTATGAAGTATATGGTGTACGTAGAGTGGGCTGAGGCATTGGTGGTGGTCATGGTTGAGTATCGGCCAAAGTCTTATCGAGCTAGAGCCCAAGCCCAAGGTCAGGATCCGACCATGTTGTGGCTTGGTAGGGCGTAAGGGTTTCAAGGATTCTAGTGTGCGAGTGAATGTTTATCATCCCATACTTGAGCATAATTTCTGAGATGCCAATTGTTCTATATCCTCATGGCTTCCCCGAGCAGGTCTAACAGAATCATACATGTCAACCATCCCCAAACTCATATCTATGAAAAACTCCATGAGCAGAATATACAAGCTTCCAAGCTTGAATTAATCATGACAATCCAAGTGCTCAGCCTATCCTTCCAAGGTCCAAGGTCGTAGAGGAGTCTAGATACTGAGTAAGTCTGCATGGTTCGGAGTAAATTGCATTTAGACTGATGATCTCGTACATGATACCATGTTTCTCGGTGGACAATAAAATGGGAGATTGGATCAATTGTTGGAGTATATTTAGGTATCTATATAAGCCAGACCTTGGAGTTTACTTGACCCCGATAATGGGAATTGGTGGACTTACTATAATACAGATAGCCCATTCAAGTATTCGGGGATTACATGACATTAGTAGATCATGTGGAACACCATAGACATTGGATTTGAAGAATTAATGGATTATGTAGTGATTGATGGAGGTTAATGGGCTGTTGGAGTTGATTCATAGGAAGGAAACAAGATCTTGGAGTGGCATACAACGTGTTTCCTTAGGATAGAGATGCAATATCTTGGTCCTTGGAAGAATAGGTTGAGCACATGGATTGTCATGGTTAATTCAAATTTGGCAGTTGTATGTTCTACCCATGGATTTTTACATGAGGATAGCCATACACATGAGGTTTGAGGATAGTAGACATGTATGATTTTGTTAATACCTCCTCTCAGGAGCCATGAGGATATAAACAGCATGCGTGATGATTGGAGTTGACCTATACAGGATGTTTCTTTCGGAAATATGATGTGATTTGTTTGGAAGACTAGATAGAATAATTGGCATCTCAGAAACTCTGCTCAAGGATAAGATGACAGACGTTCACTCGCACCCTAGAATCCTTGAAACCCCTAAGCCTTAGCAAGACACAACATGGTCAGATCATGACCACATGCTTTGGTTCTAGGTCGAGAACAGCTTGACCCATACTCAACCGAGACCACCACCAATACCCCAGCCTACTTTATGTACTTCATGAACTAAGTCTTTATGAAGTACTTGGACAAGTTGGTTGCCATCTTTATTCGGTGACCTACTTGCCTACACGAAGGCGGAAGAAGAACCGTTAAGCTGGTTAGGCAACATCTCAAGACCGCCCTGTCTAGGAGGAAGAACTAAACCAACCACCACCGTCAAGAAGTGAACTTCCTCGTAAAGACCTTGTGTATGTGCAAACACTCCTCTAGAAGGAACCAAGTATTTCCAGATCAAAAGGAGGATCACACCAAGATTTACCGCCCCCCCCTTCGAGACCACTGCAAGACGAAGAGTAGACACCCACCAGCTGGAGTCACCACCTGAGTTACCCACTATGCGTAATGTTTTCCACATGACACAACTTCGGAAGTGTTTCGGACTTCCTGACTAGCTCGGTCACTAACAAGGACATCGATCACCGAGCCATCGACCTCCAGCCCAACCTGACCTATGCAAGAAACCCATTAGCAACCTGGATCAAGTGGAACTATATACACGAAGCCACACCATCAAGTACTTCAAGGTTCAATGGAGCCCCGCTCGGAAGCAGAAGTAGTATGAGGGCGTGGAGACTACCCCGGATCCAAGATTCCGTATTACTTTCAACGCCTACTTTGGGAATCTCGGGGACGATATTCTTGTAAGGGGGTAGGTCTGTCACACACTGATTTTCATGCCACAGCACTTAAGCTAATAAATCATGATAAAATATGGTTTGACAAAAACTTTTGAGTGTTTTGGGCTTTGCTTTGACTGATTTCTGTCTACTGTTCGCAAGTGCTCTAGAAATCAAATAAATCCTCCAACTCCTATAATTCATCTCCTTTCTCCAAACTCTTGTTCCAATTATTATGCCATGTGTATAGTATAGTATAGAATTTTCTTATAAAATAATTTGGCCAAGAAGTATTTTGTAAATTTAGTTTTCCAAAACCCCCCGAATTGAGGTTTGCACTACAAGTACTTGATTTGGGGTATGGACAATCTTTCAAAGAGTATGTTTGACTCCTATTAGGTATATGACTCCCATAAACTTCAAAAATATAATTTTAAAAGCTATTTTCCTATTTTATTTAAAGGCTTTTTCTTTAGGCCATAATGGTCTTTAATAGGTTAAAATTATTTTAGCGCTTTAAAAATATTTGTGAAAAACCTAGGGAAACTCACTCGACATATATTGTCCATATATAAGAGTTTCAACACATGGTCATGTTCAAAATATTGGTCAAATCCCTCAAAAACCCTTTCTGGATATTTCAAGCATTTGAAATATTTACAAAGGAAATATTCTCTAAAATTTCCAAGAACATTCTAGCATGTCACGTATGACATGTTTGATGATCTTGCCAAGTCTCATGTCATGGAGAATAGTATAACCCCATGAAACCCCCTCAAAACCATTTATGTCCATTTTGAAGTCTGAGCAACTTTACATTGCCAAACATGTCCAAATGTTCTCAAACTTGGTGCACATTCTCAAATGGTCTAATTATTCATCTAGACCAAATGGCACAAGTTGGAGAGAATGTTATCTTTATCAAAGTGCCCCAAAACCCTTCCTATCCAGAACCAAATTTGAACAACTCTACATTTCCAAGTGTCTCCTTTTGATCCCAATTTTCGTGGACATGTTAAAATCCTCAGATGATGAAATTACACCAAGTGGTGCATCAAGGAGAAAAGATTTGCATGACTAAATATTGAAAAATCCATTTCTGTTCATTTCTAGGTTTTACAAAAGTTGCATTGGCAACTTTGCCCAAATGGACCCAATCTTTGTGGAACCTCTTATTTTCTCATGCCATCTGACCCTGTCAAGCCTCATGACAAGAGAAGTTCATGTTCTTGCCCAAAGCAGCAACAAACACCTTCTGCCATTTTTACCAAAACCCCTGTTTTGACCGCTTCCACTATTCTCCATGAGCTCAAGTTTTTACCACAGCTGAGCCTGATCATCTTCTACCTCCAGTAATTCTTGCAAGGTCATGGATCAATGATTGAGGTGTGACAATCCTCACTTTACCCCTCTGGGCAGCCACTGTTCACCTCTCTTTCCACCTCCCCCTCTCATCTAGTGGCTTACTAAGGCATCCAATGCCCCTTTCCTATAGTTTACTACCCCCTAGGGTTGTTGGACACGGCCAGGATGCAAAAGAAATGCCCATGCCAGCCAAAGTCATGCTCTGGAGCATGCTACAGTGCGCCATGGCACTGTAGCTCGGACCACCCGAGGCAACGGGAGGCATTGGGCAGAGCGAGCGTGTCCGTCGAGGTCGCCTCGACGTCCACGACATGAAACACTGTCAGCCCCTTCCTCCCTTACCCTCCTTCTCCCTCCACGAGTTCACTCGAGCACGTCCGTGGATGCTGCCCACGGTGCACCACGGCCGTGCCCATATAAGCCAGCCCCTGAACTATCTCCCACCTCGAATGGAACCACCTCTCTCTCGTGCACCTCCTAGACAGCCTCTCTCTCCCCCTAGTGCCCTCCTTCCATCCCCATGGTCGGAGCCATGCCGTCGGCCTCCGCCTAAATTCACGCTCTGTGGCCTCTCCCCTCCCCTTTGAACTCCACTGGAGAATCTCCAACCTCACCACAGGTCTCTCCCGTGCTCCATTCACTCCTCTCTGTGGCCATAGCACCAAGCCCATCATCGCCGTCGCCATCTTCCGCCATGGCCGACGCTGCTCTTGACCTCGACCTTCCCAGGGCCCAAGACCCATCCATGGGGGTCGCGGCCGCACCCGCAGCGGTGCCCCTGGTCGCGGGGATGAGCTTGGCCTTGCCTCCTCTGTTCCCGCGGCACGAGAGGCCGAGCGAGGAAGAGGAAGGCCAGCCAGTGGGACCGGCGACCCCACCGGTCAGCCTCTGCTGACGTGTCCAGCCGGACCCGCTCGGGTTAAGTGGAGACAGGCCGGGAGAAACGCGCCTCCGACATCACCTCTCCCCACCCCCGCGGCTGAGCCACTAGGCCAGCCCACTGCTAAACTGCGCCCAGTGCACTGGATAAGGGTAAAGCCCTTCCCCTTTTTCCTTTCCTTTTTCTTTTCCATTTAGATTCTAAACCCTCTAGAGAATTCAAATAAAGTCCAAATTTGATGATTCAAATTAAAGTGACTCCATAAATCAATATCTATTTTTGCCATAGTGAACATTTTTACTGTGCTTGGTGTTCACTGGATATATTAAATAGGTCATTTATCCACATAAATCCACTTCAAAAATCCATAGTATATTCATTTGGACTCCAAATCCAGTGAAACCGATTTCTAAATGCTTCTAAAATCATGCCTGATTTAATGGGTACTTTTACTCATTTTTATAAAAAGGCATTCTGTGGACAACCTGCAGATCCATTGAATCCATTTATTCCATCATATTGAAATGTTCAAAAATAACTACTGATCCAATTCCAATGAAACCACTCTGGTTATTTTTCTTATAATTAGGGGAGTCCTAGAAAAGTCAACTTTATATTTTTAGAGCACTTTTATTTTTGCCTTGTTGTATTGCTTATTGTGATTGTTTCCGATGTTAGTTGACAAAGTAGACGGAGTATTTGGAGAAGGATCAGAAGACTTGAAGACTATGATGAACCAGGCAAGCAGCCCTTTGACCATGATGAACCCTTTTTTTATCATAGTAGCATTTCTTCCCGTGGTTGTTGAATGCATGATAACTTGAATGGCAACCTTGCTAGGGTTTCCTTCGTTGCATACCTCTTTGATACTTGCATTGTTCATGAGTCTATCCTTGCTTAGAGTTGTGTTGGTGGGTTGTAGAAACATGCTATAGTTGTTGGCTGAGCAAAAATGGGTCAGAGTTATGCATGGTAAGGAACAAGTGTGGTTTGACATACTTGCAAATAGCCCCAGTGGGTGCGACTAATGCCCCTGGGAGATGATGATGAACTAGGTCACTACTTTGTGGAGAGGTAGTGTACCGAGGCTTGATGAAAGTGTTGTTTACGGAGATGGATTAGATTTAAGATTTGTTGACCGTCCCAAACCTACATGCGCAACCACTCTACCCTTATATGGGAAAGGGCAATATTGATTACCTAGGCCGATACTAGCTTGGAGCCCGCATTACTAGTGACGGGGGAGAGTTGGTGCTCTCTCTCAGGACGGGGTCGTGCCAGGTAGGGCGGCCATGACTGTTTTCACAGGGCACCGAACACACTGTTGGTACCCCGTGCCAGTGGTATGTGATGAACAAGGGAGCAAGGCTCCACAATTTTAAGATGTGAAATATTGGGCACGGGGGTTACTACCAATCGACTGGACTCTATGTTAGTGTAGTCTAGGGAAAGATAGTGATCGGGTGCTTACCCCGGGTACTTGATGTACCGCGGGTCATGGATGACATGGAAGTTCCCTGGATCTTGTGGGTAAAGTGTGCAACCTCTGCAGAGTGTCAAACTATTCGAATAGCCACGTCCACGGTCATGGACGGTTGGGTGGTGCGGCTTAGACTATGTCCATATGTTTCTGAAAAACAACATGGTTTATTGATATTGTTGATGGGATTCATGAGGAAGTCACGATGAGCTTGAGCATGAGTTGTTCATAACTCTTTCTCGAGGCTGATGTCTGTAACCTCCTGATACTTGCTGCAGACGCATTCATGTCCTTGGTAAATGTTGATCACACTTGCATGGGAAAAACTAGCTTTCCGCCAAATTCCAATTAAGCAGTAGAGCGTTGCTTAATTCTTTTGTTATCACTCTTGGGTTGCTTGCGAGTACATTCAAAGTACTCATTGGCTTGCCACTTGTTATTTTATTGGCCAGACATGAAAGACAAGATATGTTGAAGAGTTCTTTGGTGACGATCGTGCGAGCTAGGATGCTTTCCCAATCAGAATGCCTGTAGGGTTAAGGCAGATGGCATGGGTTCAAGTTATTGATGAAGATTTCAGCTGCAATGATATACTCAAGACTTGACCATAATGGTAATAATTTGTGTAAAATGGTATGTATGGATGTATGACTCTTGTTATTCAGCTTCTGTGTGTTTAGTGAGCATTGATCTCTGGGATCACTGTACACGTGCATTCAGTAATCACGACTTATGAGTTAGGGTCCGCACGAAACCACTGGTAGGAATTGAAAAAAATGAACGTAGCAAAGGGACGAATCATCGGGAAGAACTAGAAAATGAACAAAGATCCTTCAGGAAATTTAGATACAAGAGAATGAAAAGATCACGAGCTGACTAGAGACTTGGAGAACGAGAGCTGAAAGCTGAGAATGAATAATTATGAGATGATGGGCTCCGGAGAACCAAACTAAAATTACTCCTGAATTGCTCCAGATGGGTGAAAAGAATTCTCACAATCCAAACAATTGTGAGAGGATGGCATGAAGCTAGAACCATGAATCTTCGAGAGAACGGACCAGATTTAAGAGAAACTCTTCTTCGATCTTCAAAGCTGAGAATGATGACGATGAACCAGGAAAATTGTTGAGACACTCCGGAACAATGAAGAATAGAGTGGTTGATTCAAAGGTGAAAAGAATTTGAACGTGATCTTGGAGAACGCATATGACTGATGGAATCTATTCTTACTCAAACTTTGAATAGATTTTGAGAATAGCTCCAAAAAATATTTAGAAGAGTCGGGTAAGATCCTAGGAAAAAACCTGTGGGTTAGGGCCCACTCAAAAGAAAACATCGTAGAACGATTTTTAAAGAGAGATTGCACCGGTTGAATTAGATGGCTTGAATGAGGTAACAACCTCGGAATAGCTTGAATGGATTAAGAATGGAAACATGAATCTTCTGAGATATCTTCCACACTCCGGATATGAATATAGGTGAATAAATAAGAGAGTCTTGGACAAGAAATTGCCACATGGGAAAGCATGTGAAACAACAGTAAGATATATGATTAACACCAAAGCTTCAATTAACTCCACCAGACAAGAAAAGAGGATGAATAATGATAAACTTGTAGAGCATCTTCATGAGAACTCACCAGATAAGAACATTGAAGGAAAGAATGAAGAAACTTCATATCCATAAGATGAATACTTGATTAAGAAATCTAAGTCCTTGAAGAAAAAAAAGGTGGTATGGTGGGTAAACAAAGGCAACTTGGGACGGATAAAACAATCGTTGTTGAGAAAACTAAGAATTGATCCTTTGAATGTTGAAACGATTGGATTAGCCTGAAGGGAAGCATGCTGGTTGGAAACGAATGACATGACAATATCAATGATCAAGAAGGATTTGTATTCACATAGAAATTTGAGAACACCGTTTAGGAAAGGTATGGAATCAACACTTGACTTTTAAGCAACTAGAATACCACCACTCAAAACAAAAACAAAGGATTTGGCTTGCACAATAAGCCGGAAACAAACATACGATAGAGATTTCGCCCAAAGTGTTCGCAATGAGGCCCCACGGGCACGACGTGCAGCGGACATCATGAATGACAAATGAGACATCCCCGAATCAGCATAGCCAAGGATTCTTTAAGACGCCTCGTGACCACTGTAAATCGACCATGAAAAGCGAACCACTAGACGTTGGACCCCAATCTCACATCATGCATCTATCGTAAAGATATCCTAGGAGATACATGAATTGCCACCTAAAAACTCCCAAAACTTTCTGGTTATGCAATCTGGTGTTGGGGATACAGGGAGGCACAATATATATCACACAACTAACAAGCCCTACGCTCCAACTGTATCCATCTATCAACACATAACCAAGAAAACTCTGGAAATCGTGTACCTCGACCTTCAAAAACCATCCGATATACGAGCTGTGGCAATACTCCCGAAATCCCTCCCCAGTACTAGGTGGCATCGAGGTTATCTCACCACTAACGGCATATAAGATATTTTCGATGTCGGCAAGCTCAGGTATACCAGAACTGCAACGATAAAATTGTGACGACAACACCTCGAAGCTCAACTCCCCGGGACACCGCCACAACCCCTAAATGTCAGGAGGCACCAAGAACAATGTTCTCATCACAAAAATATCGTAACGATCCCAAGATACCCACGTGATCCAAATTTTTTTTTAGAGAAAATGAGGAGAGGAAAGTCAAAATATCTACATCGGGAGTCCTCACCAGAGCGACGAAGGGGGCTAAGGAGTAAAAAGAATCCTACTCTTCGATATATATAATCCTAAGACTCAAAATAGTTTTCTTTTAGACTCAACAACAGCCAATAATCAAGGGGGCTCCTATGGTCGGTCGAGGCTCTGATACCAATTTGTCACGCCCAATATGTGACCCTATCCTAAAGGAACTCGAAGGTCCCACGAAGCATAGAAGCGCATATTGGAGACACTTTTGCAAGGGGATATCATTACATCGTACCATTACATAAAAGTTGGGGATACATAAAAAAGGCATACAATGCCACATCAATACAACAACATCATACATGAGAGCAACATCCGACTACGGATGAAACACAAACAGAAACTCAACGACATCCACCCTGCTAGCCCAGGCTACCGACCAGGAACCTATCCCCTGAATGACGAAGCAGAAGAAGAACTAAAAGCAAGAAAGCGTCGCTCTCACGTCATGATCATCGCATTACCTATACCTGCAACTATTGTTGTAGTAATCTGTGGGCCACGAGGACTCATCAATCCCATTACAATGGGTATCAAGACTAGCAAAGCTTAATGGGTATGGAATGGATAAGTGATGAGGCTGCAGCAAGCGACTAAGCATTATATGGTGGCTAACTTACGAGTACAAGAATAAGATAAGAAGCTACACAAACGTTCGCAAACTAGTGATGATCAAGAAGTGATCCTAGACTACTAACATTCAAACATAACACCACCGTGTTCACTTCTCGACCCACTCGAAAAGAGACCATCATGGTTATGTACGCGGTTGGTGTATTTTAATTCGAATATGGTGTCAAGGTCTCTACAACCGGACATTAAAAATTCCCATCTGCCACATAACTGCGGGCACGGCCTTCAAAAGTTTAAGCCTTGCAGGGGTGTCCCAACTTAGCCCAGTATAAGCTCATGATCCGCGGAGACAATCGTCCATCACGGGACATCCGATCAGACTGGGGATCCCGGTGCACAAGACACTTCGACAATGGTAAAACTAATCCAGCAAAACCTCCCGACGTGCCGACACCCTGATAGTAGCCGCGCGTATCTCATCTCAAGCCACAATGGATGAGCTACGCGTACAGGTGCCAAAATAACCTAGGTTGCCCTGGGGCGGCCCCACACTGTGCTCTAGTTTGGGGCCAACACCATCAGCACTGGCCCCTCCCCGCTATGTAGAAAAGAATCCTCGGGTTGAGGACTCCCTATGCCAATTAATTATTTAGTTCAAATATTATTATGGCAAATGTTAAAACCAACGTTGGGCCTTGCTGGAAGAGTTTTATTCAAAGTGAACTGTCAAGAGGGCCCCATAAACCCACAGCGTGTTAGGGACGCAAAATCAAAGAACATAACACCGGTATGACGGAAACTAGGGCGGCAAGAGTGGAACAAAACACCAGGCATAAGGCCGAGCATTCCACCCTTTACCAAGTATATGGATGCATTAATTTAAATAAGAGATATCGTGATATCCCAACATAAAATATGTTCCCACATGGAGCAATCTTCAACTTCACCTGCAACTAGCAACGCTATAAGAGGGGCTGAGCAAAAGCGGTAACATAGCCAAACAACGGTTTGCTAGGAAGGGTGAAAAGGTTAGAGGCTGACATGGCAATATTGGGAGGCTTAATCAACAAGTGATAGGTAGCACAGCATAGTGATAGAGCGAAGCAACTAGCATATCAATGATAGTAGGGAGATCCAGGGTAACGGTCATCTTGCCTGAAATCCCGCTAGGAAGAAGAATGAGTCCAGGAAGAAGACGAACGGGCGTAATCAAATGAATCCTCACAATCGCAACGTTACCGGAACTATCAAGAAGAAGCAACACCAGAAAGAAGCAAACAACATGGTAAACCAACAAGCACAAACATGGCATGATGCACAATCAAGTATGATGCATGTCCATTTTAATGGGGCATGGCATGGCAAAGTGCAACAAACCACACTACAAGTTAAGTGCAGCTCAATATGCAACGAGGTTGCGTATTGACGAAACTTCACAACAATTACTTTGTTCATCTCGTTTAAGCTACTCAACAATATTAAATGTTGTTAAACATGGCAAGAGGTGAAGCATAATATAACTACCTAGCTAGGCAATTTAAATGAGGTCGGAAATAACAAACAACAATTCCGGAAAATCCCCATATGTTATTTAGCAACTTGAAGCAAACAACAATTTTAAACATTTTTATGTTGTTATCATGATGCGGATGACATATGCAAGTTTTATGCCATTTATGAAAATGTTGACATGAGCATGTTATGAAGCATTTGGTCACCATGGCGGAACAAAAGGGGTGCCATGACAACTTCAACGGAAATGGTGCCACGGCAACATTCCGGTGACCCAACAACTCGTCGAGATGTCGGTGCAAAGGAAAGTGTGGATGTACGGAACATGCAAAAGATGGTGGGGTGATCCCGGTTACCGGGTTCCCCACGGTTCGATGTCTTGGCAACCGAGGAGGAACGTGCAAAGACAACTCGGATATGGTTCGAACATGAGCATCTCATACAACATGCATTCGTTCTCGGAAGGTTGTCTCGGTGGTATACCTTCAAAGCGTTCATTTCCGGGGCGGAACGAGTTCAATGCGGTGTAGATGTTCACGGGTCGTCATGAAAGTAGTGGTTCATGTTTCGTAGTCGTACGCACTCCGTAGATGATTGGGGTCACGGCGAGGAACTTGATGTCCGCGGGGTCGACGGTAGAGGAGGTAGTGATACTATTCGTGGGTCATCGTGGTACTTGGGGTCTTCAGACTTGTCGGTCTCGATTCTTGCGATGGTAGTGGTACACGTGGTAGTCGAACTTGGCGATCCGAAGGGGTACTTGAAGCCCACGTAGTTGTACACATTTCGTAGACGTCTGGTGCGTCCGTAGATGTACTTGGTGTGTCCCTGAAATGTCTTGTGGGGGTCACAGCAACGACAACAAGTCTTGGCGGTCGAAAATTTCAGGAGCGGAGGTGCACAGAGGCAACAAAAGCTGCGGGGGTCTCGGCAATGGCCATTGTCACGCCAAAGATGTGACCCTATCCTAAAGGAACTCGAAGGTCCCACCAAGGATAGAAGCGCATCTTGAAGACGCTTTTGCAAGGTGGATATCATTACATCAAACCATTACATAATAGTTGGGGTTACATACATACGGCACAAACGCCCCAAGAACACATCAACATCATACAAGAGATCAACATCCGACTATGGATGGTACACAAACAGAAACTCAAGCAATATCCACCCTGCTAGCCCAGGCTGCCGATCTAGAACCTATCCCCTGATCAAAGAAGAAGCAGAAGAAGAACTCCAAAACAAGCAAGCATCGCTCTCGCGTCATGATCATCGCATTAGCTGTACCTGCAACTGTTGTTGTAGTAATCTGTGAGACACAAGGACTCATCAATCCCATTACCATGGGTATCAAGACTAGCAAAGCTTAAAGGTATGAAAGGGGTAAAGTGGTGAGGTTGCAGCAGCAGCTAAGCAAGTATGGTGGCTAACATACGCAAATAAGAGCGAGAAGAGAACAAACAGAACGATCGAGAAGCTAGAAATGATCAAGAAGTAATCTTGAACTCCTACTTACATTCATACATAACCCAAAACCATGTTCACTTCCCGGACTTCGACAAAAAGAGACCATCACGGCTACACACGTGGTTGATGCGTTTTAATTCGAATCTGGTGTCAAGTACTCTAGAACCGGATATTAACAAATTCCCATCTGCCACATAACCGTGGGGACGGCTCTCGAAAGTTCACGGGTGTCCCAACTTAGCCCATCACAATCTCCCACGGTCAACGAAGGATATTCCTTCTCCCAGGAACACCCGATTAGTCTCGGAATCCCGGTTATAAGACATATCGACAATGATAAAACAAGACCAGCAAAGCCGCCCGATGTGCCAACAAATCCCGATAGGAGCTGCACATATCTCGTTCTCAGGGCACACCGGATGGGACAAGCTACGAGTAAAACCATTCCCAGTTAGGACCAACACTCGAAGGAGCACTGGCCCGGGGGGATTAAATAAAGATGACCCTCAGGCTCGCGAAAACCCAAGGGAAAAAGGCTTAGGTGGCAAATGGTAAAACCAAGGTTGGGCCTTGCTAGAGGACTTTTATTCAAAGCGAACTGTCTAGGGGGTCCCATAAATCACCCAACCGCCTAAGGAATGCAAAGTCAAGGAACATAACACCGGTATGACGGAAACTAGGGCGGCAAGAGTGGAACAAAACACCAGGCATAAGGCTGAGCCTTCCACCCTTTACCAAGTATATCGGTGCATTAATTAAATAAGAGATATTGTGATATCCCAAAATATCCATGTTCCAACAAGGAACAAACTTCATCTTCACCTGCAACTAGCAACGCTATAAGAGGGGCTGAGCAAAAGCGGTGACATAGCCAAACAACGGTTTGCTAGGAAAAGGTGGTTAGAGGCTTGACATGGCAACATGGGAGGCATGATAAACAAATGGTAGGTAGCGCAAAACTAGCGATAGAGCGAACAACTAGCAAAGCAAAGATGGAAATGATATCGAGGGTATGGTCATCTTGCCTGAAATCCCGTAAGGAAGAAGAACGAGACCATGAAGGAGACAAACGGACATAGTCGAACGAATCCTCAAAACTCCAGAACAAAACCGAAGCTAACGAGAGAAGCAAACCGGAAAGGAGGAAACAACATGGTAAACACATAAGCATAATCATGGCATGATCCACAATCAAGTATGATGCATGTCCGGTTTAATGAGGCATGGCATGGCAAAGTGCGACAAACAATACTACAAGTTAAGTGGAGCTCAATAGGCAATGAGTTGCATATTGACAAAACACCACATTGACATATTTAGTATAATCTCGTTTAAGCTACCAAACAATATTAAATGTTGTTAAACATGGGAAGAGGTGAAGCATAATTAAACTAACTATTTAGGCAAGTTTAAATGAGGCCGGAACAACAAACAACAATTCCGGAGAATCCCCATGTGCATAATTTGAGCTTGGTACTGTTTTGCCCTAAAACATATTTTAATGTTGTTAAACAGTAAAACAAAGTGCACCAAGTTAATCTATGCATTTTCCACCCCATATACATATATAGTTTATTTAATTCAGAGAAACGGTTATTTAGATATGAAATAAATCATTTTAACATTGCATTTGAGCAAATTAAACAAACAACAAGTTTAAACATTTTTAACATGGATGAAAATGGCAAATTATTAATCTACACAAAATTCTAAGCATTTTTCATGTTTGAATCATTTCAATATGATGCATGGCTTGTGAGATATTAAATGCATGAACATGAGGGTCTTCTCTGTAAAACTATAGTTCACTGGATAATTAGCAAAATCGGCTATGGAAAAAAACATCCAATGGGATGAATCTGGAACAGGGTAGCGGCTGGGGCTACAGGAACTTGGGAGGCTCACCATGGGCTCTCGGCCCGGTCGATGGAGGAGGGCGCTGGCTAGGCCAGATCTGGAGTCCAGCAGGTGACCCACGCGCGTGGTGGCCGTGCGCTTGATGCAGCGCTGCTGCATCTCGCTGAAGAAGAACGACAGTGGCGTCATGGCGACAGGAGGCAGGAGGTCGCAGCGGTGGGGCTCTTCCCGGCCGGTTCGCGCCTGAACCCGCGGGAACAAAGCAAGGGCGAACGGATCCACGTAGGAGACGAAGCAGGGGCTTGAGGCAACGAGCTTGAAGGAGGTTGATCTTGCCTGAAGAAAATACAGAGAGTTCAGAGAGAAGCAGGGGAAAGGAAGGAGAGAGAGACGCAGTGGGATGGCAAAGGCCTGACGAGGCGACCTGAATGCTAACCGACGAGGTAAGCGGCTGCATGATCGGGATGAGGAAGGGGCGCCGGCGGTCAGAAGGGAACCGAGGTGTTGGTTGGAGGTCCCAGGAGGACGGGAGGCACCTGGAAGGTGTCTGCTTGGAGCTCCCGCGGCAAGCGAGGTGGAGGGCGCCGGGAACAGAGCAGATTTGGTGAGGGGAGGGGGAGCAGAGGCAAGCCGGCGTCGCCCTGATCCTCCTGGCAGCCTTGGCGTTCGTCCATGGGGGTCCTCTGTCCAAAGGAAACGAGCAGAGGGATGAGCAGAGGGAGAGGAAATTAGAGAGGGAAAAGAAGGGGAAGGGGAACGGGGTAGCGGTCTTGTTCTTGTCACCTGTGGTGGTCGACGGCAGCAGGTCAAGCTCCTGCTCGAGGAAGGAGGCGCGCGAGGGGCTGAGCTGCTTGGTTGGTCAGGGATGCAAAACGAGGAGGTCGTTGGTTCAGCCGGGTGGGGTGGATGGATTGGATCGGGGATCCCAAGGAAGGGGGAGACCAGGTGGAGCAAGTGGCGGCGCAAGGAGGGGAATGGATGGGACAAGCCCCTACGATCTAGGGTTAGGCGTCTATTTATAGTAAGGGGATTAGGGTAGGGGTTAATTTGGTCCCTCCGATCAAAATCGAATGGCCGAGAATAAATAGGTTAGGGAAGCCAAGGAAGAAACCGAAGATATTTTAGAGACGTTTGGGGATGATCCGGACCCAACAGTAATGAAAGTCCGTTTCGGGTTCTGGGAATTATCAGACACGCGTGAGGGGTCTGTGCACTGTGCAGAGGAACAAGGCAATCACGTGCAAGTGAGTGGTTAGTCTTAGAATGGTCAACGGAATCAAGGGGGGACGCAACAACTACGAGCGGATGCAAGCTTTACGAAAACATGCAGATGCAATGCACATGATGCTATGAGATGAGATGCATGACATGAACAAAATGCAAAACGAAAGACAAAAACCCAACCACGGAGGAAACAACATATCACATAGCCGGAAATGGCAAGAGTTGGAGTTACAATTATGGAAAGTTACATCCGGCGTGTTACAACACTCCTCCACTAACAGAAGATCTTGTCCCGAGAGCTTAGGAACGAGACGGAAGAGAAAGAGGAAGAGGTGAAACAAGAGTGCAAGAGAGAAGATGAACAAGGTCGAGAGCACTCGGGTAGAAAAAAGGAACGGCGAATAAGACAATAATCAAAAGCTCAAGAAACAAGATAGACAATGAAACCGCTCCGGTTAGAACAAGATAGACAAGGAATAGAACATAAAAATTTGGGCAGCACTCCGACTGAAAATGGAAGGAAAGGAGACCTGAACTTCACAAGATGGGATGACCCTTCACGAGATGAAAACACTTGGAACTAGAATTTATTCCTCACGAACAAACTCCAAAGAAAGGGATTAATCACTTTGAGGAAATAAGAATAAGATTTATTGTATGCTTATCCTTCATCAAATTAAATTGATGACAAGCAATGGATTTTGCATATTACTTATTCTTCTTGAAAAGGATTGAGAAGTGACATATCGCAAACTGGAGAAGGTCTTCATGAACCACCGGTAGGATTGAAAAGAACGAATGAATTGATATGATAACAAAGGAAAAAGGTATCTGAAGGAACCACCGTAAGAATTCAAAAATGACTGATGAAGGAGAATGAATCAACGGGAGGAATTAGAAGAACAAATATGCTTGAGGAGATATAGATGCAAAAGAATGAAGAGATAACAAGCTGATTAAAGAATACTTGACAGATGCGCCGGGGTAAATATAGAACGATAGCTGGAATGATGGCCTTAGGTGAAACGAAATGGAAAAACAACTCCTGACATACTCCGGATGGGTAAGAAAAGAATATCTAACAAATGGAATAATTCGAGAGGATAATATGAAGCTAGAATCACGAATCTTCGAGGGAATGGGCAAGATTTAGAGGAAAATTTGTTCTTCTATGACGACGAGGAACCCCACCAAAATTGTTAAGGCACTCCGGTAGAATGAAAAGCGAAGAGGTTGAGCCACCAATGAAATGATTTGAAATCGATCTTGAAAAAAGGCATGTGACTAATGGGATCCATTCTTACGTCACACTTGAAAATAATTTGAGAATAACTCCGGGAGAATTACAAAAGTCGGGTAAGATCTGGGAAAAGACCTGTGGGTTAGGGCCCACTAAAGAGAAAAACACCGTTGAAAAGGATTGTAGAAGAGATAGATGATGCACCGGAACAATTAAAATATTTGAATGAGGTGACAACCTCGAATTAATTCAAACACATACGAATCTCCTGAGATGTTTTGAGCACTCCGGAAGGATAAACTGGCGAGAGGCGTGCCCGCCGTTATGTGGCAGATGGGAATTTGTTAATATCCGGTTGGAGAGTACTTGACAACAGATTCGAATTAAAACGCATCAACCGCATGTTTAGCCGTGTTGGTCTCTTTTCGGCGGAGTCCGGGAAGTGAACACGGTTTTGGGTTATGTATGAATGTAAGTAGGAGTTCAGGATCACTTCTTGATCATTTCTAGCTTCTCGACCGTTCCGTTTGTTCTCTTCTTGCTCTTCTTTGCGTATGTTAGCCACCATACTTTCTTAGCCGCTGCTGCAACCTCACCACTTTACCCCTTCCTTAGCTTTAAACTTTGCTAGTCTTGATAGCCATGGTAATGGGACTGCTGAGTCCTCGTGGCTCACAGATTACTACAACAACAGTTGCAGGTACAGGTAATGCGATGATCATGATGCGAGAGCGATGCTTGCTTGTTTTGGAGTTCTTCTTCTGTTTCTTCTTTGATCAGGGGATAGGTTCCAGGTCGACAACCTGGGCTAGCAGGGTGGATATTGCTTGAGTTTCTGTTTGTGTACCATCCGTAGTCGGATGTTCATCTCTTGTATGTTGTTGATGTGTTCTTGGGGCGTTTGTGCCTTATGTATGTAACCCCAACTATTATGTAATGGTTTGATGTAATGATATCCACCTTGCAAAAGTGTCTTCAAGATGCGCTTCTATCCTTGGTGGGACCTTCGAGTTCCGTTACGATAGGGTCGCATCTTGGGCGTGACAAGTTAGACTCTTCTCCTGTTTCCTTACTTCTGAAACTCTCTGTTTATAAAAACTAAACATATCTTGAAGAAATGCACAGGCAGAAAGAAAAAAACATCTACTAGGCCGAATCTGGAGCATGGGCTCTCGGCCTGGTCGGTGGAGGAGGGTGCTGGCCGGGCCAGATCTGGAGTCCAGCAGGTGACCCATGCACGTGCTGGCCGTGCGCTTGATGCAAAGCTGCTGCATCTCGCTAAAGAAGAACGGCAGTGGCGCCATGGCGGCAGGAGGAAGGAGGTCGCAGCGGCATGGCTCTTCCCGGCTGGATCGCACCTGAACCCGAGGGAACAAAGCGAGGGCGAACGGATCCACATAGGAGGAGACGAAGCAGGGGCTTGAGGCGACGAGCTTGAAGGAGGCTGCTGTTGCCTGAAGAAAAGACAGAGAGTTCTGAGAGAAGCAGGGAAAGGAAGGAGGGAGAGACGCAGTGGGATGTCAAAGGCCTGACGGGGCAACCTGAATGCTCACCGACGAGGTCAGCGGCTGCAGGATCGGGATGAGGAAGGGGCGTCGGCGGTCAGAAGGGAACTGAGGAGTTAGTTGGAGGTCCCACACGAACGGGAGGCTCCTGGAAGGCGTCTGCTTAGAGCTCCGGCGGCAAGCGAGGCAGAGGGCACCGGGGACAGAGCAGATTTGGCGAGGGAAGGTGGGGCAGAGGGAAGTCGGCGGCGTCCGGATCCTCTTGGCAGCCTTGGCGTTCGTCCATGTGGGTCCCCTGTCCAAAGGAAACGAGTACAGGGATGAGCAGAGGGAGAGGAAACCAGAGAGGGAAAAGAAGGGGAACGGGAACGGGGTAGCGGTCTTGTTCTTGTCGCCGGTGGTGGTCGCCGGTAGCAGGTTGAGCTCCTGCTCGAGGAAGGAGGCGCGTGAGGGGCTGGGCTACTTGGTTGGTCGGGATGCAAAACGAGGAGGTGGTTGGTTCGGCCGGGTGGAATGGATGGATTCGATCGGGGATCCCGAGGAAGGGGGAGACCAGGTGGAGCTAGTGGCGGCGCAAGGAGGGGAATGGATTGGACAAGCCCCTAGGATCTAGGGTTAGGCGTCTGTTTATAGTAAGGGGATAGGGTAGGGGTTAATTCGGTCCCTCTGATCGAAATCGAATGGCCGAGAATAAATAGGTTAGGGAAGCCAAGGAAGGAACTGAAGATATTTTAGAGACGTTTGGGGATGATCCGGACCCAACGGTAACGAAAGTCCATTTCGGGTTCGGGAAATTTTCAGACACGCGTGAGGGGTCTGTGTGCTGTGCAGAGGAACAAGGCAATCGCGTGCAAGTGAGTGGTTGGTCTCAGAATGGTCGACGGAAGAAAGAGGGGATGCGGCAACTACGAGCGGATGCAAGCTTTATGAAAACATGCAGATGCAATGCGCATGATGCCATGAGATGAGATGCATGACATGAACAAAATGCAAAACGAAAGACAAAAACCCAACCATGGAGGAAATAACATATCACATAGCCGGAAATGGCAAGAGTTGGAGTTACAATTATGGAAAGTTACATCCGGGGTGTTACAGCCATGCCAAAACTTCTCGCGGATGGCCGAGGTGGAAGCTTGATGCGGGCAGTCACGAAAGGCAGCTCATGATGCAACAAACGAGCATGATGGAGGAGGCGGCAAGGGGCGTGCGGGTGAGGAGAAGCACATCACCGGCGCGGCAAGCACACAGGAGGCGAAGGTGCGGGAACGGTGGCTCCGGTGCGGGGTTGTCTGGATCTCGCCGGAGTCGTGGCCAGAGGCGGGCGGCGCGGCTTCCTGAGGAGCTTGGGGCAGCCATGGGAGCTCCCGCTCCTACCAAAGATGGTGACGGTGGACCTGCGAGACAAGGCGGCAGAGGAGGGAAACGGCGACGAGAGGAAGCAGGGCGCGGTGAACCATGGAGGCCGGCGGTGCCATGGTCGTGCAGCTCAGGCGAGCTCATGGTGGAGTCAGGGTAAGATCCACGCGAGGGAGGAGGTCGAGGCCAGGCAGAGGCGACAGAGGTGGACGACGGAGGGGCCACGCTTTGTGCTAAGGAGGTGGAGCAGAGGAGGGGGCGGAGCAAAGGCACGGAGTCGTGACAAGCCGAAGGATGGCGGGGACGAGGGAGCTCCTCTCCCTAGCCCTAGGAGGGAAACGAGTGGAGGGGAAAGGGGATCGAGCCGAGGCTCACCCTGGCGGCCCAAGCGAGGGGGCATCGGGAGAGATGGGGATCATCGGGTGAGGGAACAGGCTGCGAGGGGATCAGGCTAGGGTTTAGGAGGAGGTTAGGTGAGCTGGGCCTTGGCCTTGGTGGGTCGGCCTGGCTGCGGGGATGGCTGGGCCGACCTGCGATAGCTGGGAGGCCTAGTTGGGCTGGCTCTCCTCTCTCTCCCTCTAGTTTTCTTTACAGGAAAGGATTAGAGAGAAGGAAAAGGAGAGGGGTTAGGGAAAGGAATTTGAGCACGAGGACAATTGTCCTGGACTCATAAAAATAAGCTCCATCCAAGAAACTAGAAAGTGAGATAACAAAGGTATGGGAATTATTTTGCAAGTATGTAAAAGGTAATTCCACATCAATGGAATATTTTATAATAGCTCCCAAATATTAGGAGGATATGTTATAAAGAGAAATCACCATTGTGAATATACCTCAATTTAAATGGATCAAGGACATACACGATTTATTAAGTTGAGTTTTAAAAAGGGTTGCATGATGACATGATGCAATGCACATGATGCAAAGATGAATGCAACGAACCAACCAAATCACATGACAAATCTCGGAAACCATGGAAAGCATCTGGAGCGCCGGTCTCGGGGCGTCACAGAATAGGCGATATCTGATGATCAAGGGGGGCTTGCCTGGTTTCTCTGGCAAGTAGGAGGGGCCATCAACACCGTAGTCGACCGGGGCAGCAGCTACATCGGTCTCATAGTCTACCGAAAGAGAAGAGGGGGGGAGAAACAATAAATATAATGCAAACATAAGCATGACGATGCATGACATGACAATGAGCGGTGCTGGTGTGCCCTAACGCAGTAGTAGGTGATACCGGTGAGGGGGGAAACACTCGGGAAAGTATCCACGGTGTTGCATGTTCGCTATGCTAGGGACATGTGGCTGGCAAAGGGGCTGCATATTCGGATTCGTCTCGTCGTTCTGAGCAACTATCATGTACAAAGTATTTTCATTCGAGCTACGGATTATTTTATATTAATTTTTAAAGTTTTTAATCATTTTTGGAATTAACAGAATTAATTTAATTCGAAATTCATTTTATGACATCATCATGACGTGAACACGACGTTAGTGGCCAACTCTGACTGTTGACTAGTCAAACTGACTAGTGGGTCCCACTATCATTGACTGTTAACTAATTAAGCTAATTAATTAGTTTAATTAATAGGTTAATTAGGCTCAGTTATTTAAATTAATTAATTAATTAATTATTATTTTAAATATTTTTTATCTATCTTTTTTTTTGAAAAAGTTCTAGGGCGGGGCCCCCTTGTCACTGGCCCAGAGGGGCCTATCAGGCGCTGGTTTACAGGCGCGGTTGCGAGCGAGGCGCCCGTCGGGCGGACCCGAGGCGACAGGACGGGCGCTCGCCGGCGGGTGGCAACAGGCGCGGGCCAACCGGGCGGAGGCCGCGGCGGCCGGCAACAGGCGGGGTCGATGCGGTGCGGCGGCGGTCGGGACAGGCGCAGCCTGGCGGCAACAGCTGCGGTCTACAGCAGCCGCAGGGAAACTGAGCAGCGGAGAACAGGGCACGGGAGGGGGAGAGGCGATGGTGCGACGCATGGGGAAGGAGCAGCTGGGTTGGGGAGCGCTACGGGGCAACACACATCGGGGTTGTGCAGCAGGGGTGGTGCGGGGGGGGGGGGGGTGGGCGAGGTGAGCACGAGGAGCGGCGCAAGCTGCAATGGAGGAGGTGGTGGCGGGTTCGCGCGGGGCAGAGCTGCGGGCGGCGAGGGGCGACCAGGACGCGGCGGAGACAAGCAAGGCGAGGCGGGCGTAAGGGAGAGCGGAAGACGAGGGGGGAGCTCATGGAGGGAGTTGTAGGGGTGCCAGGCAGCGGTGCTTGGGATGGAGAACGGGGACATTCGACGATGTGGGGCGGTTCGGCGATGGGCGACGAGGTTGTGACGGCGAGGGGACTCCGGCGAGGTGGTGCGTGGTGAGCAACGGCGATGGCGTCCACGGGAACTACGATGAGGCATGCGGGATCGGGCCCCCATGCCCTGATCCGATCTGGATCGAGGGAGAGGTAGAGGAGGAGTGGGACGAGGGAGAGGGATTGGGGCGAGTGGGAGTAGTGGGGGGTGGCACTAGGTCATGGGGAGGGGAGGAGGCCTAGTAGGGCAGGGGGTGCGGGAGTGGGTCGGCTGGGCCGTCCGGCCCCTTCGGCCAATTGGGCCAAGGCCCAGTCGGGGGGAGGGGTTTGTCTTTTATTTCTTTTTTTATTTTTTTATCTTTGTCTACGATTTTTTTTCATTTTAGCTCTGTTTGTTTATTGTTTAACCACCGAAGGAGTTTTGTAAATTATGCAGCTTGTCACATAAAAATCATTGCATTATATAGCAATGCCACAAAAAGTTTAAGGTCTTTCGAAAAGGTTTAATTACTTTTAGAAAGCGAAAAGGCCAAGTAATGTGCTCTTGGTCCACTGTTTTAATTCCTAGGGGCATTTTTGGAGCTTCTAAAGTGTTGGTTTTATTTTTATAATAGCTTTGGTAATTTTTGCAATATTGTGAACATTTTAGTTTTTAGCGTTTGAAAACTTTTGTTGTTTGTTTTTATTTCAAAATTTGACTTTGAATGGGATTGAATCATCAGGAGATTAACAACAGTAACCGAGGTGATGTGGCATCAATAGGAGTGGGTTACTATAGCTTAGTTATCCAGGCGTCACAATTCTCCTCCACTACAAGAAATCTCGTCCCGAGATTTTAGGAGGTGGAGTATGGGGTAAAGATCTGGTTACGAAATTCTAACAAATTTTTTCGGTCTTGATTGCTCTTCTCGAAGAGGTCGATCCATTACGCTGATGTCTTCATTTCTCTACTTCAGGTCGTCATGATGAAGTCGACATCCTTCCTTCGGGAACTCCATCGTACTTACAAAAGAATAAAGGGTGGTATTTCTGGAGAACAGACCTCTAGAAGGTCGATTATCTAGTTGATAACATCGGGGAAGGTGGCGGAAAGTAACTCTTGAATTCGAACTTAAGAAAACATAGAGAGCAAGTAAGATGGTGCAATAAGAAGTTTCGAGCAGGTAAGGAATCGTTTATTGCCTAAAATAGAGCGTGAAAGGGGTTCAGAGAAACGGGAATAAGTATTGCGTCTGATACCAGAATAGATCACTAGGTAGGTTACCCGTGAATTACATACGAAGTAAAGCGTGAGGAATAACTTTTGAAATCGAGGGATTGTACAAGAGAGTCAGGTTTCGATCATGTGGAACTGTGGGTTATGGGACTATCATGTGGGTTGAAAGAAGGAAGGGGGTTGACATCTTCGACGGTCATGATAGTAAGGCATGTCCGAGAATAACCGGTCAGTTATGTTGGCAGCATCGTTAGTACCAAGGGCGAGGGACGAAGAGTACCATTTTCCTGCTTGTTGAACGAGGCGGACCAATAGGCAAAGTTCCCATCCATCGATGGCTATTGGAATGTCATCAACAGTAGTAACAGGGTCTTACTGACAGAGTTGTACAACAAGGTGATTACATAAGTAGTGAATTATTCATGCTTAGATCACATAGATCACAAGAAAGGTTAACCAAAACAATGGAAAGAAAAATGTGATTATCAGATTAAACAGAACAATGGAAAGGAAAATGTGTTTAAACAAATACTTCAGGGGTATATACTTCCCAAGGACAAGAAGAGCAAGATATCCATGATAGGATATAAAATAGAAAACACTTTAGGTAAGGGGAGAGAAATTTCATGACATTACCCATACAACGGTGTTTGGATAATTGAGCAAGAAACATTTAGCATTGTGGTTCAAATGTTCTTATTGAAAATCAGAGTACCACCGACATGCTTCGAGATGGCATTGACAAGGTAAACATTGGTTTAAAGGTGCACCCGAAATATTGGCATAGGTAGCATGATCGATGTTAGAATGGAGATTCAATAATCATTTTTCTAAGCATGAACGGTCGACCATTAACTTCAAAGCAATAGGGTTGCTAGAAGGGCTGAATCCAAACAGCACTGTTCACTTGTTGGTATCCCGGTTAGAATCAACAGGGGACCAAGAAAGAATGGTGATGGTGAGAAGTATCATTATACCAAGAATTTTTAAGAGGTGGCGAAATTCTCACGACGTTCTTAACATAAAAGATGGTAATACTCCCAGATAAATAAGAAAAAATGCTGGATAGCAAGGAACTTAAGGTTCAATCCAAAACATGAACATGTTTGTGTTGAGGGAAGACAAGGATGTTGTCGATGATAACGCAAATCATAGAGGGGCAAGGATGGTATTTCTCAACATGAATTTGATCAATATCCTTAAAGAGCTCAGAATGTTGATGATGATAAGGGCTCATTTGTCGAGAGGTTTCATGAAGATATAACCGCTCATCGAAGACATCAAGCAAAAGGAAGGATGGAGCGAAAAGTTATTGGAATCACGTGTACGACAGAAACTCGAAATCAAGCTTGCTGTTGAAGGTGAAATGGTATGACGAGGAAGATTGATTAAGCTTGGCTCACCGTCAAAGTTGTGTTCCGGGAAGAAGGACTAGGTGGCATAGTAAAATTTTAGCACGATAATGATATAGCCGATCAGGCTAGGAATGACTTGAAGGATTATTAAACTAGTAAGCAACAAACATTACTTAGAGTTATTGAATCGGGGTGCCGAATCGATTCACCTATTGGTGTCTTTGAGTGTTTAAAACCCGGATCTCGTGAAAAATTGGAATCAGTGAGGATGTAGAACTTGATGAAGAACTCATAAGAAGTTATTCAGTTCCGTGATAATCTCGAGATACTAGGGGGTAATACTCGACGGTAGATCAAAGTAGAGATTGGACTGGGTATTGTTCTGGAGAAGACAGGTGCTTAATCCTGCATGATTAATGGTATTTAAAGGAGAACATGGTCGAGACCATGATTGCAAAAGGCCAGATACCAGATATAAGATGAACTTATACCAAGGGAATAATTTAATTTAATTTAAGAGAAGCTTTATTGGTAAGATCTACATCGTGTCCATGGGCATGAACAAAAAGTTCAAGGTCGACTCCCACTTCTTCAATGCATAACCTTTCATTTACTGCTCTACTAAAAATGATTTGAGTGTGAAGATCTACCTGTTGAATTACCAGAGGGGTATGAACCTTGGTAAACTTTCGGGTTCACATAGATTAAGGAATGCATAGGTTCAACCCATTGAGGCATCTTAGAAACATACACCCCAAGCTTCGAGAGTAATTATCACCTGCTCGGAAGTAGAGCATGCTTGGCCAAATCAGAGAATAGGATTGACCAGCAGCATGAAGTATCAGCAAAAGAACTTCTCGAGGTTTTTGTATACGAAGGACACTATCGGATGATAATTCAACAAAGGACCAGACGGTTCATAATGGAGCTAATGTTTGGCACACAACCTGAGGAAGAAATAATGCAAAGGCATTGGATCATAGAAACAACTGACTAATTCAGAGCTCAAATGCAAAGGAGCTATGATTTCCAATTCAAGGGATCAGAAGAAAACACTCTGATTAAGGGTGGATAAGTTGAGTAGGCTTAGGGGTACAATCGACGACAATTTGATTGGTCGAGATCCAACTCGTGTTTAAAATGACATCTGAGCCGGAACGATGAATTCTAGGATCTAATTGAGGATTGTGAGCATTAGCAACATATTAAATCAACAGACCAAAAATGATAATGACAAGGGATGCCATTAAGATTACCAGACTTATGGGATTATTCATAATGCAAGGAAGCAAGAACTTCAAAAGCAATAAGCTGTTGAGGATTTTCAGAAGATCTAATAGTATTTCTAAGACTTTTTTGTAACACATGAACAACTAGGGATGAGCGGATACTCGATAAGTGCGAGGAATTATCCATAGGGGTGTTCATGTGGCATGGAACTATAAGGTAGTAGGCACAAAGTATTCTCGAAACAATAAATAGAATTTCGGGGTATCTTGTAATAACAAGATCAATGGGGAGTGATTCTAAGAATGGCAAGTGTACGTGGTTATCCTTAGGGGTTTATCGTTGGAAGGGAATTGCAATAGTGATTACACAAAGTCTCGAGAGAACATCAGAGGGTATCTTCGGAATCCGTCGATGCACCAAGCAATCATCTAGAGTGAGGGTCTCTCCGGGAGGAAGTAATGACAAGAACCTAGAGTTAGAGTTAGCAAAATTATTTAACCTGAATAGAAAAGAGACCAGAGTCCCAGACTATAGACGGGGAGTAAAAGATCCTAATACAACCCAGTGGCTATGTGGGCCCGTAATCCACACAACCATGTCAGTCAAAGTTTTGTAGTTGACTAGACTCGACTGCGGCCAAGGAGTGTGGAATGGGGATTACTACAGGCAGTCAGCTCGGATACCGACTTGTGATGCCCTCGATTCAATCGTACAGTAATCATGCACGCAAATGTATAGGATCAGGATCAGGGACTCACGGGAAGATATCACAACACAACTCTAAAAGTATAATAAGTCATACAAGCATCATATTACAAGCCAGGGGCCTTGAGGGTCGAATACAAGTGCTCGAACATAAATGAGTCAACGGAAGCAACAATATCTGAGTACAGACATAAGATAAACAAGTTGCCATAAGACGGCTGGCACAAACTGGGATACAGATCAAAAGAGGCGCATGCCTCCTCTCCTCGTCGGCGGCGGCCTGAACGTAGTAGTAGGCACCCTCGGTGTAGTAGGGGTCATCGTCGACGGTGGCGTCTGGCCCCTAGGCTCCAACATCTGGTTGCGACATCCGAGAAAAAGAGGAAAAAGGGGAAAAAGACGGAGCAAAGTAACCGTGAGTACTCATCCAAAGTACTAGCAAGGAAGGATCTACACTATATATGCATGTGTATATGTGTAAAGAGGCAATATTGGTGGACTAGACTGCAGAATGCTAGAATAAGAGGGGGATAGCTAGTCCTATCGAAGAATATGCTTGTGGCAGCCTCCATCTTGCAGCATGTAGAAGAGAGTAGATGGTAAGTTCACCAAGTATCATCGCATAGCATAATCCTACCCGGCGATCCTCCCCTTGTCGCCCTGTGGGAAAGCGATCATCGGGATTTCTCTGGAACTTCTCTCGGTGTGTTTTATTAAGAATCGGGTTCTAGTTGTCATAAGGTCAAGGTACAACTCCGGGTCGTCCTTTTACCGAGGGACAAGGCTATTCGAATAGATAAACTTCCCTATAGGGGTGCGCCACATTTCCCAACACTCTCGATCCCTCTAGCCGGACACACTTTCCTGGGTCATGCTCGGCCTCTGAAGATCAACATGTCACAACCCTACCTAGGCTCAACAGAGAGGTCAACACGCAGGTCTAAATCCTATGCGCGTAGGGGTCTGGGCCCATCGCCCATTGCACACCTGCACATTGCGTACGCGGCCGGTGAGTAGACCTAGCCTCCCTTATATGTGAGCAAGAATTTCAGTCCAACCCGGCGTGCGCCGCTCAGTCGCTGACGTCAAGAAGGCTTCGGCTGATACCATGATGTCGAGTGCCCATAATTGTTCCCGCGTAGTTGGTCAGTGCGTATAGGCCAGTGGCCAGACTCAGATCAAATACACAGATCTCATTAAGCGTGTTATTTTGAAGTAACCGTGGACGCTGACCAGGGCCAGGCCCACCTCTCACCTTGGTGGTCTCAACCTGCCCTGTCGCTCCGTCACAAAGTAACCATCAGGGGACTATCGGGAACCCAGGCCCATCACTACCTGGATGAAACCACCTGCCCCTTCAGCCCCCATCTCCGAATCACTTGCAGGTACTCTACGAGCCGACCCAACTTTAGTCACCATCTGTATAGCATGTAAGTATGTATATATATACCCGTGATCATCTCCCGAGTGATTACGACCCGATAGTATAGCATGGCAGACGGACAAGAATGTAGGGCTACAGATGATAAACTAGCATCCTGTACTAAGCATTTAGGATTGCAGGTAAGGTATCAATAACTGTAGCAACAATGACAGGCTCTGCAACAAAATAGGATTAACCGAAACAGTATCATCCTACACTACTCTAATGCAAGCAGTAGAGGGAAGGAATAGGAGATATCTAGTGATCAAGGGGGGGAGGGCTTGCCTGGTTGCTCTAGCTAGAAGGAGGGGTCATCAACACCATAGTCGACCGGGGCAGCAGCGGCGTTGGTCTCATAGTCTACCAAAGAGAAGAGGGGGTAGAAACAATAAATATAATGCAAACATAAGCATGATGATGCATGGCATGACAATGAGCAGTGCTAGGTGTGCCCTAACACGGTAGTAGGTGATACCGGTGAAGGGGGGAAACATCCAGGAAAGTATCCGCGGTGTTGCACGTTCGCTATGCTAGGGACGTGTGGCTGACGAACAGGCTGCGTATTCGGATTCTTCTTGTCGTTCTGAGCAACTTTCATGTACAAAGTATTTTCTCGAGCTATGAATTATTTTATATTAATTTTTAAAGTTTTTAGTTATTTTTAGAATAAATAGAATTAATTTAATTCGAAATTCATTTTATGATGTCAGTATGACGTCAGTGGTCAACTCTCACCTTTGACTAGTCAAACTGACTCGTGGGTCCCACTATCATTCACTATTAACTAATTAACCTAATTAATTAGATTAATTAATAGGTTAATTTGGCTAAGTTAATTTATTAATTAATTGATTAGTTTTAATATAAATTTTATCTATCTTTTTTTTTGAAAACATTCTGGGCGGGGCCCCCTTGTCAGTGGCCCAGAAGGGGCGGTTGCTAGTGAGGCGTCCGTTGGGGCGGACCCAAGGCGACGGGCCGGGCGCTCGCCGGCGGGCGGCGACATGCGCAGTCCAATGATACGTATCCAACGTATCTACTTTTCCAAACACTTTTGCCATTGTTGTGGACTCTATATTGCATGATTTGAATGAAACTAACCCGGACTAACGCTGTTTTCAGCAAAACTACCATGATGTTGTTTTATGTGTAGAAAAGAAAAGTTCTCGGAATGTCCTGGAAATCCATGAAGGCACTTTTCAGAATTAATAAGAATTTTTGGCGAAAGAATCAAGGCCAGGGGGCCCACGGGCTGTCCACGAGGCAGGGTGGCGCCCCCCTAGGGCGCGCCCTCCTATCTCGTGGGCCCCCTGGACCTCCTCCGACCTCAACTCCAACTCCATATATACCGTCTTGGGGAGAAAAAAATCAAAGAGAAAGTTTCATCGCGTTTCACTTTTATTTTGAAGTGGTTGCTATCAATCTTGTTTAGTTTCATTCACTTTTATTTTGAAGTTACTAAAATTTCAGAATTTTTCAGAGAATGTTAAGGAGGCTCTTTAAAGGCTCTTCTAGCCAAAGCTCTAAGGAAAAACAAGACAAAGAGAAGGAAAAACCTAAGTATAATATTCCTCGCTTAGCGGAAGTATGGTCATGTGAATGGCCGTGTGAGGAATTCTTGAAAGAAGCCGGAATTCATGAAGACTTTCATGCTTTAATCGGGACTGCAGGCCTCACCGATTTCATGAACGACCGAATCGATCAGTATATCTTACTTACCAATACTTTCGTGCAAAACTTTTATTATTATCCTAAGAAGTCACCGCCTGCAGTATCATTTCATTTATATGATGAATTCAGAGAAATTTCTTTGCGTAATTTTTGCGCGGTATGAAGGATACCTTATGAGGGAGAATTAGAGGAACCCCATCGTGAAGATGTGGATGGCTTCGTTAAAACTATTGCTGTAGAAGAGCCAAAGAAGGGCTCTGAGGCAAAAGTCTCTAGCATACACTTTCCTGTTTTACGCTACTTTGCTATATTTGTTAGTAGATGCTTGATTGGTCGTGGAAATAGTGGAAATTTGAGCATTCCAGATATTATTATTCTTCAACATTCTTTGCTGGGAGACAATAATTTTAGTATGGGTGCCGTCGTTGCTAAACGGCTAGCCCTGAATTGTACAAAAGGCCCCATATTTGGAGGTATCTATAATGCACGCCTTGCTGAACATTTTCAGATACCCATTAGGCACCATGAGGAGGAGGAGACAAAATTACCTCCTCACATTTTAGATTACAAGAGCGCACACAAGTTTATTGTTGACAACGAAGAGAAGATGCTCTTGTATAGACTTAGATTCAATAAGAAACACTTTGAGTTTATTATTTTGCCTACACCTCTGTTATTTGACTTGCTTGCAGAAAATCGCCTTGTTACGCCGGAAGTGGTGAACAACCATCTAGTCCAAGCTTTTACTCCAGAACCTGAACCTGAGCCGGAACCTGAATTGGACCCTTATCGTGCCTCATCTGTCCAGTGGGATCCGGAGATTACACCGGGGAGAGTAGCGGCGGCCCTTGGTATTAAACCAACTTAGGCCAAAAGCCTAAGCTTGGGGAAGTACGTATTTCTCACCGACTTTACATTCATGTTCACACACTAGTCGTCGGTGCTCATACCCTTTCATTGTATTATCCATGCTAGTTTAAATTTCTTTTTCTAGTTTTCTTCTTGTGTGTTCGATAAACCTTAAGAAAAACCAAAAAAATTAGTTAGTTTAATTTCATTGCTTGTAGTAGAAATTAAAATGAAAACCCAAAAATATTTCTCATTCTTCTTTTACTTGTTGGGAGCTTTCCCGTGTAAATAGTTCTATTTTCTTTTCTTTCTTTTGGGGGTCGAGAAGACTATATTGAAATTGCTTAGTAGCTCTTATATGCATGATTGTTTATTTAACTTAGAGCCCATATTACTTGTCTTCTCTCTTGAGTTGAATGCTTGCAGATTCCAGCTTAGTCCAATGCACGTGCACTCTTATTGTTACACACATCATTCGGTCGTGCAAGTGAAAGGCAATAATGATGATATATGATGGACTTATTGGGATGAGAAAAGCTGGTATGAACTCGACCTCTTTTGTTTTTGTAAATATGATGATTCATCGTTCCTGAGTCAGCTATTATGAAGTAAACATATTTGCAATGACATTTAAATATTATAGTTGCTTGTGCCATGCTTGATTAGCTTTGAGTCATAATGGTTTACCTTGCGTGCCAACATGTTATTAGAATGATTATGATGTGGTATGATGGGATGGTATCATCCCTCGAATGTATGAAGTGACTAGACTTGGCACATGTTCACGCATGTAGTTGAATCAAATCAACATAGCCCTCACGATATTTATGTTCATGGTAGATTATATCCTACTGATGCTTGTACTCTGTGTAAATTAATTTTAATGCATGTTTACGACTGTTGTCGCTCTCTCAGTTGGTCGCTTCCCAGTCTTTTGCTAGCCTTCACCTGTACTAAGCGGGAATACTTCTTGTGCATCCAAACTCCTTAAACCCCAAAGTTGTTCCATATGAGTCCACTATACTTTCCTATATGCGGTATTTACCTGCCGTTCCAAGTAAATTTGTATGTGCCAAACTCCAAACCTTCAAATGAAATTCTGTTTTGTATGCTCGAGCAGCTCATGTTTCAACTAGGGCTGCCTATATCTTCCATGCTAGGTGGGTTATTCTCAAGAGGAGTGGACTCCGCTCCTCATTCACGAGAAAGGGCCGGTAACCGGGATGCCCAGTCCCTTGATCCAAAAAGATCAAAGCAAATCAAAATAATTAAACAAAACTCCCCAAGGGATGTTGTATGTTGGAGGCACTCGTTGTTTCGAGCAAGCCATGGATTGATGCTTGTTGGTGATTGGGGGAGTATAAACCTTTACCATTCTGTTTGGGAACTGCCTATATTGCATGTAGTAGGGAAGATACATCCATCTCATAGTTGTTGCGTTGACAGCAAAAGTATGCCACTCAAAATGTTATTCAATCTCTATTTTAAAATCGAGCTCTGGCACCTCTACAAATCCCTGCTTCCCTCTGCGAAGGGCCTATCTATTTATTTTTATGTTGAGTCATCACCCTTCTTATTAAAAAGCACCCGCTAGAGAGCACACTGTCATATGCATTCATTATTATTGGTTTATATTGGGTATGACTTGACTAGATCTCTTTTACCATGAATTACAATGTTTAGTCAGTCCTCGATCTTTAAAGGTGCTCTGCATTTATGTTTTGCGGTCTCAGAAAGGGCTAGCGAGATACCATTTTGTTATATCATGTTATGATTATTTTGAGAAAGTGTTGTCATCCGAGTTTCATTATTATAGCTCGCTAGCTGATTATGTTATTGATATGAGTAATTGTGAGACCTATGTGTTATTGTGAGTATGGTTAGTTCATAATATTTGCTGAAACTTGAATGCTGGCTTTTCATGTTTACAGCAACAAGAGAAACAGAGTTTGTAAAAGTTTTTCTTTATCACTTTCAGTTTATCAACTGAATTGCTTGAGGATAAGCAAAGGTTTAAGCTGGGAGTTGATACGTCTCCAACGTATCTACTTTTCCAAACACTTTTGCCCTTGTTTTGGACTCTAAGTTGCATGATTTGAATGAAACTAACCCGGGCTGACGCTGTTTTCAGCAGAACTGCCATGATGTTGTTTTATGTGTAGAAAAGAAAAGTTCTCAGAATGTCCTAGAAATCCACGGAGGCACTTTTCAGAATTAATAAGAATTTTTGGCGAGAGAATCAAGGCCAGGGGGCCCAAGGGTTCTCCACGAGACAGGGGGTGCCCTCCCCCCCCTAGGGCGCGCCCTCCTATCTCGTGGGCCCCCTGGACCTCCTCCGACCTGAACTCCAACTCCATATATACCGTTTCGGGGAGAAAAATATCAGAGAGAAAGTTTCATCGCGTTTCACGACACGGAGCCGCTGCCAAGCCATAATCTCTCTCGGGAGGGCTAATCTAGAGTCCGTTCGAGGCTCCGGAGAGGGGGATTCGTCACCGTCATCATCATCAACCATCCTCCATCACCAATTTCATGATGCTCACCGTCATGCGTGAGTAATTCCATCATAGGCTTGCTGGACGGTGATGGGTTGGATGAGATTTAACATGTAATCAAGTTAGTTTTGTTAGGGTTTGATCCCTAGTATCCACTATGTTCTGAGATTGATGTTTCTATGAGTTTGCTATGCTTAATGCTTGTCACTAGGGCCCGAGTGCCATGATTTCAGATTTGAACCTATTATGTTTTCATGAATATATGTGTGTTCTTGATCCTATCTTGCAAGTCTATATTCACCTATTATGTGTTATGATCCGACAACCCCGAAGTGACAATAATCGGGATACTTCTCAGTGATGACCGTAGTTTGAGGAGTTCATGTATTCACTATGTGTTAATGCTTTGTTCCGGTTCTCTATTAAAAGGAGGCCTTAATATCCCTTAGTTTCCGTAAGGACCCCGCTGAACACGGGAGGGTAGGACAAAAGATGTCATGCAAGTTCTTTTCCATAAGCACGTATGACTATTTACGGAATACATGCCTACACTACATTGATGAATTGGAGCTAGTTCTGTGTCACCCTATGTTATAGCTATTACATGAGGAATCGCAACTGGCATAATTATCCATCACTGATCCATTGCCTATGAGCTTTTCACATATTGTTCTTCGCTTATTTACTTTTCCGTTGCTTCTGTTACAACTACTACAAAAACCCATGAACATTTATCTTTACTTTTGCTACCGTTACCATTATTATCATACCACTTTTGCTACTAAACACTTTGCTGCAGATACTAAGTTATCCAGGTGTGGTTCAATTGACAACTCAACTACTAATACTAAAGAATATTCTTTGGCTCCCCTTGTGTTGAATCAATAAAATTGGGTTGAATACTCTACCCTCGAAAGCTGTTGCGATCCCCTATACTTGTGGGTTATCATCCAACCGGGCAGTTGCCGCCCCGGCTAGCAATGGGCGAGGTCGGTGCGGCCGGCAGTGGCCGGGACAGGCGCGGCCCGACGGCAACTACAGTGGGCTACAGCAACCGCAGGGAAGCAGAGCAGCGGCGAGCACGCGCGAGTCGTTGTGGTCACAGTGCAGCACGGTGGACGGGGCACGGGAGGGGGAGAGGCGACGGTGCAATGCACGGGAAAGGAGCAGCAGTGGCGGGGAGCGCTGCGGGGCGACACGCATCGGGGTTGTGCAGCAGGGGTGGTGCAGCGGGCCGCGGTGAGCGCGGGCGCGGGCAAGCATGCGCGAGGCGCGGCGCGAGCTGCAGTGGAGGAGGTGGTCAGCGAGCGGCAAGGGGCGACGAGGAAGCGGCGGAGACGAGCAAGGCGAGGCGGGTGTGAAAAAGAGCGGAACATGAGAGGGGAGAGCTCACGGAGGGAGTTGTATGGGTGCGGGGCAGAGGTGCTCAGGATGGAGGACGAGGACGTCCGATGACGTCGGGCGGTCCGGCAATGGGGCGACGAGGTCGTGGCGGCGAGGGGACTCCGGCGAAGTGGTGCGCGGTGAGCTATGACGACGACGTCCACGGGAGCTACGGCGAGGCGCACAGGATCGGGCCCCCATGCCCCGATCCAATCTGGATCGGGGGCGAGGCAGAGGAGAAGTGGGATGAGGGGGAGGGAGTGGGGCGAGTGGGAGTAGTGGGGGTGGTGCTAGGTCATGGGGACGGGAGGAGGCCTAGTAGGGCAGGGGGTGCGGGAGTGGGTTGGCTGGGCCGTCCGGCCCCTTCGGCCAATTGGGCCAAGGCCCAGTCGGGGGGAGGGGTTTTTCTTTTATTTCTTTTTTTCTTTTTTTATCTTTGTCAATAATTTTTTTTATTTTAGCTCTGGTTATTTAATTGTTTAACCACCAAAGGACTGTTGTAAATTATGCAGCTAGTCACATAAACATCATTGCATTATATAGCAATGCCACAAAAAGTTTACGGTCTTTCAAAAAGGTTTAATTACTTTTAGAAAGCAAAAAGGCCAAGTAATGTGTTGTTGGTCCACTGTTTTAATTCCTAGGGGCATTTTTGGAGTTTCTAAAGTGTTGGTTTTATTTTTATAACAACTTTGGTAATTTTTTTAATATTGTGAACATTTTAGATTTTAGCATTAGAAAACTTTTGTTGTTGTTTTTTATTTTAAAAATTGAATTCGAACGGGATTGAATCATCAGGAGATTAACAAAAGTAACCGAGGTGATGTGGCATCACTAGGAGTGGAGTTACTGTAGCTTAGTTATCCGGGCGTCACAACCGTTGGATGCTCCCAGATTGAACGACAATCCTCATTCATTCATCAGCACATATAGTTCTGGCTAGTATTCGATTTATATGCCAAAATGCATGGTAAATGCCAAAAAATGTCTTAAATATAGCACATGAGACCTGAAATGCACCAGCAAATCAAACTTGTGGTATAATGGTGATTGCTTACCGTGGGAAAAATTAGAGGCGAAACGATGAACTCATGTCTTCATTTCAAAATTAGCATGTCTTCATTTCAAATGAAATTATATTGTTTGTGTACACGAGCGCTTAGAGGCAACCCTTTGCATTGGCCTTTGCGCGCGTCGATCGGGGATATTTTTTCACCCTTTTCACCTAGGACGCCAACACCCCCTACCTCCCACCCGTGTTTCACTCAATTAGTCCACCCAAGCTTCATCCCCAGCTCCCACCTCCCCCCGATCCATAGTAGAACCCTCTCTGGCACCGACGTGCTCAACCTGGCCATGTGCCTGTTCTTCAGCATCAACCCTACCTCCACTGTCGTTTCCAACACGTGGCTGCCCGCACCTCGCCGTCTTTGTTTGCTCCCCGGCCACCCTCGAGCATACGTTCCTGTAACCCTCGCTCTCTTGTGGTCCTGTCGGGTTTACGTTCAGAAACCTGTTAGTTACTACTCTCCATCGCGGTGTGGAATATTTCCTCACAATCCCTCTTCCTATTTCATTTCATATGTTCCAAAATTGGCTATGAAATAACGGAGAGCGTATATATGTTCATTATCTAACTTCCTAACTAGTGCATATAAGTTGTATTTGTTCCAATAAGTTATTGTCAATTTACAGATTGTGGGTGCCCAAGTCACACAAACTTAACAAATAAGTCGTACATTTTCTAAATTATTGCATGACATGTTTAGATAGCTTGATACCAAGTTGTTAGCTTTATGCTTATCCTCCTTTCCTGAGTTTCACATGGGTCCTCTGTAGATGCCGAGTAGCAGCGACAACACTCATGCTTCAGGGGATGTATATTCATCTAATTCCGACAACCCTAAGTCTTCAACAGGTGGTGAGGGATTGATGACCCACAAGTGTAGGGGATCTACCGTAGTCCTTTCGATAAGTAAGAGTGTCGAACCCAACGAGGAGCAGAAGGAAATGATAAGTAGTTTTTAGTAAGGTTTTCTCTGCAAGCATTGAAATGGTAGGTGATAGATAGTTTTGTGATATGATAAATAGTAACGAGTAACAAGTAAATAAAGTAAACAAAGTGCAGCAAGGTGGCCCAATCCTTATGTATCAAAGGATAAGCCTGGACAATTTCTAATAATAATGAATGAGCTCCCGAGGACACATTGGGAATTATCGTCAAGCTAGTTTTCATCACGTTCATATGATTCGCGATCGGTACTTTGATAATTTGATATGTGGGTGGACCGGTACTTGGGTACTTCCCTAACTTGGAAAAATATCCCACTTATGATTAACCCCTATTGCAAGCATCCGCAATTACAAAAGGAAGTATTAAGGTAAACCTAACCACATCATTAAGCATATAGATCCATATCAGCCCCTAACAAAGCAACGCATAAACTAGGGTTTAAGCTTCTGTCACTCTAGCAACCCATCATCTACTTATTACTTCCCCATGCCTTCCTCTAGGACCAAATAATGGTGAAGTGTCATGTAGTCGACGTTCACATAACACCACTAGAGGAAAAGATAACATACATCTCATCAAAATATCGAACGAATACCAAATTCACATGACTACTTATAGCAAGACTTCACCCATGTCCTCAGGAACAAACGTAACTACTCACAAAGCATATTCATGTTCATAATCAAAGGAGTAGTAATATGCATAAAGGATCTGAACATATGATCTTCCACCAAGTAAACCAATTAGCATCAACAACAAAGGAGTAATCAACACTACTAGTGACCCGTAGGTACCAATTTGTGGTTTTGATACAAGATTGGATACAAGAGATGAACTAGGTTTTTGAGAGGATATGGTGCTGGTGAAGATGTTGATGGAGATTGACCCCCTCCCGATGAGAGGATAGTTGGTGATGATTTCCCCCTCCCGGAGGGAAGTGTCCCCGGCAGAACAGCTCCGCCAGAGCCCTAGATTGATTACGCCAAGGTTACGCCTCGTGGCCGCGGAGTTTCGTCCCGTAAGCTTGCCCACGATTTTTTCCAGGGTAAAAGTGATGATATAGCGGAAGATGGACACCGGAGGCCCACCAGGGGACCCAGGAGATAGGGGGCGCGCCCTATAGGGGGGGCGTGCCCCCCTGTCTCCTGGACAGGGTGTGCCCCCCTGGCATATTTCTTTCGCTCAGAAATTCTTATTAATTCCAAAAGGTTGATTCGTGGAGTTTCAGGACTTTTGGAGCTGTGCAGAATAGGTTTCCAACGTTTGCTCCTTTTCCAGCCAGAATTCCAGCTGTCGGCATTCCCCCTCTTCATGGTAAACCTTGTAAAATAAGAGAGAATGGCCATAAGTATTGAAGTATAGTGTGTAATAACAGCCCATAATGCAATAAATTTTGATATAAAAGCATGTTGCAAAATGGACGTATCAACTCCCCCAAGCTTAGACCTCGCTTTTCCTCAAGCGGAAGCCGAAATCGAAAAATATGTCCACATGTTTAGAGATAGAGGTGTCAATAAAAACAAAATACGGACATGAGGGCATCATGATCATTCTAATAACAGCAACATATATAGATTTTGTCATATGATTTCTTATTCTCAAGTAACAATCAATTCACAATGTCAAGTATGGTTCAAAAACTTCATTGGGAACTAACAAACTATAACCCCAGTCATTGAAGCAATTGCAATTTATCGTGACATCAGAAAGAGTCAACAATAGAGCTTTTCAGCAAGCTCACATACTCAACTATCTCGTAGTCTTCTACAAGTGCTAACACTCACGCAGTACTTGTGGTTATAGAGTTTTAGCGGGACACTGAGAAAGATAGGGGCTTATTGTGTTGCCTCCGAACGTATTCACCTTTAGGTGATGTCAACAATAATATCCTATGCTAACTTACATCCAATTGGATATATATATCATGATCTTTCAAACACGAGGAGCTTGCCAAAGGATAAAATGAAAAAGGGAATGGTGTGAATCACCTTGACTCAAACATAAAGTAAAAGATAGGCCCATCGCAGAGGGAAGCAGAGGTTGTCATGCGCATTTAGTGTTGATGCACAAAATCTTAATGCAAAAGAACGTCACTTTGTATTGCCCCTTGTATGTGGACCTTTATTATGCAGTCCGTCGCTTTTATTACTTCCACAACAAGTTCGTACAAAGCTTATTTTCTCTGCACTAATAAGTCATACATATTTAGAGAGCAATTTTTATTGCTTGCACCGATGACAACTTACTTGTAAGATCTTACTCAATCCATAGGTAGGTATGGTTGACTCTCATGGAAAAACTGGGTTTAAGGATATTTGGAAGCACAAGTAGTATCTCTACTTGGTGCAAGGAATTTGGCTAGCATGAGGGGGAAAGGCAAGCTCAACATGTTTGGAAGGTCAATGACAATATACTTTAACTGAGATGTCGGAAAACATAAACCATTACGTTGTCTTCCTTGTCCAACATCAACTCTTTTAGCATGTCATACTTAATGAGTGCTTCACAATCATAAAAGATGTCCAAGATAATATATTTATATGTGAACCCCTCTTTCCTTATCACTTCCTATTAATTGCAACAATGACCAAGGCTAAGTTTATCAACTCTCAACAATTTTTATGCCTCATACTTTCTACACTACTGGAATCTGGCACTTTGCCATCTGCCATGGCAGATGGCAAAGGCATGGTTGGCGGATGGCAAAGGCTTTGCCATCTGCCAGCAGATGGCAAACAGTTTGTCTGAAACCCTGCCGGTAAAGGCTTCTTTGCCGTCTGCTGGCTGATGGCAAAGAGCCTGTGCCTTTGCCATCAGCTGGCAGATGGCAAAGCCTCTTAATAGGGTTAGCCCCGTTAGAAGGCTAACGGCATACTTTGCCGTCTGCCAGCAGATGGCAAAGTGCTTTGCCATCTGCTGGCAGATGGCAAAGAGCCCAAATAGGCCAACCCAAATTTTACATGTAGATGACACGTTGCCTCTTTGCCATCTGCGAGCTGATGGCAAAGCTCTTTGCCATCTGCCAGCAGATGGCAAAGTGATTATATTGCCCCATTTAATTTTGTTTTTTCTTATATCAGTTCAGTTTCACAGAAAATCAAACACAAATGTATTTATATGACCAATATAGCATATTCAACACATATTACCAATAGTCATGAACACATATATATCCAACACATGTTACCAATAGTAGCAAGTTTCATCCGTACATATACATAGTTTCATCAATATTACACAGTTTCATCCACAGGTAGCAAGTTTCACAAGGTCAAAACAAAAACTAAATACAAGCACTCCATCAACCCAAGCTTCTATGATCTTAAGCAAATCTGTAAAATGGGAAAGAAGAAAGTTAGAAGAAGAAGACTAGAAGAAGAAGATTATTATGATGCAGAAATATGCATGGATTGTCAAAACTTGCATTATCCTACTATCACTAGTACAACAAAGCTGCAGGTTGGCATAGTTCATGAACCATGTACATCATGACAACTACAATATCATCCAATGCTCCACTATGAACAAAATTGAACAATTACACCTCACAAAGGCGGGGCATAGAACCAACAAGCAAGTAGGAGGGGTATAAGAGGACGTGAGGAGCTCACCGGAGGGGGTTCTAGCCTAGGCCGAGCTTCATCACCATGGATGCGGCTAGGGGAATCAGACGAGTCTACCATCATAGGAGCAGCAGCACCACCACCGCCAAAACTGGAATGGCCGGAGTGAATCGCCATCATATGGGTCACCACCACCGAATGATCTTGCAAGGTGTAAAGTCTGCACATTTCAGTATAAACTAGTGGCGTCAAGAAACAAGCAGTAGCAGGCAGAAGGTAAATTCTAGTAACTGATGATTAGTAGACAAAAACAGGAAATAGATTGCACCAGTAGCAAAGTCCACTGCCGCAAGTCCTAAACATTTCATTCAGATCATATATGAAACTCACTAGTTTCTCCATTCGGAAAGATGGGACGATAGATGCCTTCAAGTCTGCGAGTGCAAAGAGCAAGGTGGGGATCAGTAAATATCAAGGATGTTGTTGTTCTGGGTTAAGCTAAGTAAAAAAATCAAGGGCATAACAGATTCAAGTCAACAAAAATTAACATGTGTACATCTTGCGTAGACTATCATCATTTATAAAAGAAATACAAAACAAAATATGCAAAAGTTGTACAATGGTTAAGTGCTCACATTTAAATGCTCAAGATGCAGAACGCTTATTTACAATAGTTTAGGTTTTTAAATTTGTCATCTTGAAGCATCACACTAGCAAATGACATAAAGATCACAGGAAAGATCACAGGAAAGATCACAGGAAATATTCAGTATTCTGCATTTTTTTACCTGGCTCGTATCAATTCATGTTAATTGCATTCAGCTAGAAAGTAGAGTACAATCCTGATAATTATATTCAGCTACTGAAATAAGGTAAGACAATATTCTGCCAATCATCACCCACTGGTAAACGATGATCTCAACAAGGTAAGACTGCAGACAATGACCTCAAAGAGATGCATGTAACTAGCAGCTGTGCACTCACCTGCCATTCCATGAATAACCTGCAACTACTCTCACCCACAGAATAGTTGAAAATATCTAATGTTTACCATTTAAACAAAAGACTTGGTTGGAGTGTCTTAAGAGAGCTCTTACGTATAGGTAACAGTATCTGTTGTGCAACTAGATGAATTTAACACGAATAATAAGTTAGAATTTTCCATAGATACTAAAACATGCTGAAAATAGAATGCTAGCATTGCCAAGCTACTGAATAGTCCAACTCTCCTCTGGCTGACCAAAACGGTAACAGACATTTCACAAACCAGATGGAATCCAACAAACAGAGGGAAAGCAAAGCAAGCTATACTTGCGGCATGGTAGAGATGAAGATCAGAGCAAGGGAAAAGAGCAACTACTAGCATCAGCCTAAATTGTACGTGTACAACACAACATCTTCTTACAATACAGAGATAGATTAAGTGTAATTTTCTTTCAAAAACACACAATCTGCGTGTCTTTATATTTTTTTGAAAGATAGGGGAAAACAAATGCATACAATAGAAATTAAAATCTCATCTAATAGCGTGTACTTCTGAACGAAAGAGAAGTTAGATGACCTCTTAATGCTCTGCGTTGGCAGGAGGATGACCACCTGCGATCAAGTGCGCTATTGTGGCATATATCTTCCTTTTTGCCAAAGAAGCATGGTATATTAATGATCACATTATACATTTATGTAACATTTCTTGCGAAATCTTTTACAAATTGGAATATAGGAATATTGTTAATACCCAGAAGAAATACTACTATTCGGAAAATATAATAACTGGTACTATACTTATTTTTTTCTAATACTAGTAAAAATGTACGTGCAACACACGTCTTGACAAATAAAAATGTTAATAACCACTATAAACGTTAATAACTACTCCCTCTGTCTTAAAATGTAGACCATTTTTTTGTCTCAATCTAGACCAAAGAATGACTTATATTTTGAGACAGAGGGAGTACTATATTATTTGATGTACATTTTATAAAATTTCGAGTATCTGTTAACTACAATAACAATCGAGCACAAAATATTAAAGCAGTATATATCCCATTTGACACCACTGAAACAAGGTCTTGAGCTAGCTCCGGAAGATATGAACCTGAGTAAACAAGGTTTGACACCACTGAAACATCTACTAAACAGAGAAAGAGCAGCAAACCACAAGAGTACCAAGATTGGGATGACATGTAGAGAGTGAGTACTAGGTACTCTATTTGAGTGTAGACATGTCCCCAAAGGTAATGATATGCAAAGAATTTGAAGATTTCCTTCCCTTAGACGTCTTGCTCCCCCTGAATTTTATATGGGATACTGGGAGAAGATAGGGAATAGAAAACCAAAGCAAATGCAAGCACACAAACAACATAAATAACATGAGCATGTCTTTCCCCTCTAAAGACATGTGACTTCTCTCCTCTTTGAATACCAAGCAACTGTGGTCTCTCTATGATGTGATTATTTATCTATCTTTCCCCCTTTTGATATGATTAAGCTTTGATGTGAACTCTCTCTACCCCTTTGAGATCAACTTCCAAGACGGGTCTTCTCTGGAGTGTGAGTCAAAATAGGATTGGTCCTTGAGTCACATGGCAAAGTAGCAGGGAAATATAGGGTGCTGGTAGAGGAAACGAATCATCGAGTAGAGCTGGAACAAAATGTGGAGGATGCAAACAACAAAGTGTCTCCTCAGCATGTGAAATCGGTAACACCGAGTTGTTATCTTTGGTGGCACCGAGATAATTCGGTTTGACCTAAACTGACAAACCGGTGTGTCCGAGTTCAGTACAGAGCAAAAGCACTTGTCACCTCAGCTCACTAGGCAAATAAGATCTCACAACGATTTGCAAGGAATTAACTAAAGGATTTGCACTGAATTGGAGAACAGAAATAAAAAGGAAGAAATCTAGATGAAGATTTTTTTTTGAAAAAGTAAACAAATATGCAAAAGACAAATGCAAGAACAAGGAGAAACACTAGAGAACTTCATCTAGAATTTATTCGGCGACAAAGTCACCTACGTTAGAGTATATTGACTTAGGAGTCAAGTGAAGACACTTGATCATAGGTCATACTCATCGTTTAAGCTCAAAATGGGGTTACCATTTTTTGTTCAAGCATTTTGATGTATTCTTATCTTGTTGAGCTGCTTTGACCCATGTCTTGGGGTAAAGCTTCTCTAAGATGGAATAACATACCTTGGGTTGTGGAGTTGATCTTGATCATGTAGTTGAACTTGTGTGGGATGCTCAATGTTGATGTAGTTCATTAGGATCACCACTTGTAATTGAAGTTCATCTACCTACATGAATTAGTTTTGCAAGGAATAGCACTTGTGGATCCAAAATGACAACCATGAAATATGATATAGGAATTTATCAAAGGATATATTTGAAGGGTTTCATGCTTCCTTGTCTTCAACCACCAAAATGTAGAGACTTGGTGATGTAGAGATTGCTCACAGATTTAGACTCCTCCAAGTACCTACAAGGGGTAGATGACATGCAAGGGTGCAAATATATCCAAGACATGTGGTTATCATCATAAGAGAAATATCCAGGATTAGTCATAGGCTCATGTCTTGCATATATCCAAATGGAGTTCCTACTCCAAGTTTGAAGCATTAATGATGTTCAATTCACCTCTCAACTTGCAGAACACTTTCTCATCAAGTGGTTTAGTGAATATATCCGCCAATTTCTTGTCGGTACAAACATGCTTAAGGTCGATATCACCCTTAGCAACATGATCTCGAATGAAATGATGACGAACTTCAATATGCTTAGTTCGAGAATGTTGTACGGGATTGTGAGCAATCTTAATAGCTCTTTCATTGTCACAAAGCAGTGGAACATGTTTCACGTATATCCCATAATCCTTAAGAGTTTGGGTCATCCAAAGTAATTGAGCACAACATGAACCAGAGGCATTGTATTCCGCTACGGCGGTGGATAAGGATACCAAGTTTTGTTTCTTGGAGGACCAAGACACAAGAGATCTACCAAGAAATTGACAAGTAACCGAAGTGGACTTTCTATCAACCTTGTCACCGGCATAGTCCGAATCGGAGTAGCCAACAAGATCAAAAGATGACCTCTTAGGATACCTACTACATCTTGAGCTTGCGTTGGTTTTGCTTGAAGAGGAAAGGGTGATGCATCAATAGTAGCGTAAGTATTTCCCTCGGTTTTTGAGAACCAAGGTATCAATCCAGTAGGAGACTCCTCAAAAGTCCAACGGACCTACACAAACAAACAAGAACTCACAACCAAGATAAAAGATAGACCCGGGGGCCATAGGTTTCACTAGTGGCTTCTCTCAAGATAGCATAAGTATTATGGTGGGTGAACAAATAACTGTCGATCAATTGATAGCGAAGAGAATAATTATGAGATTATCTAGGCATGAGCATGTATATAGGCATCACGTCCGTGACAAGTAGACTGACTCCTACCTGCATCTACTACTATTACTCCACATATCGACAGCTATCCAGCATGCATCTAGAGTATTAAGTTCATAAAGAACAAAGTAACGCATTAAGAAAGATGACATGATGTAGCGGGATAAACTCATGCAATATGATATAAACCCCCTCTTTTTATCGTCGATGGCAACAATACAATACGTGAGTTGGTGCCCCTGCTGTCACTGGGAAAGGACACCGCAAGATTGAACCCAAAGCTAAGCACTTCTCCATTGCAAGAAAGATCAATCTAGTAGGACAAACCAAACTGATAATTCGAAGAGACTTGCAAAGATAACTTAATCACACATAAAAGAATTTAGAGGAGATTCAAATATTTCTCATAGATAAACTTGATCATAAACCCACAATTCATCGGATCTCGACAAACACACCACGAAAAGAGTTACATCGAATAGATCTCCAGGAAGATCAAGAAGACCATGGTATTGAGATCCAAAGATAGAGAAGAAGCCATCTAGCTAATAACTATGGACCCAAAGGTCTATGGTGAACTACTCACAACTCATCGGAAGGGCCTTGGAGATGATGTAGAGGCCCTCCGTGGTTGATTCCCCCTCCGGTGGAGCGCCGGCGAAGGCTCCAAGATGGAATCTCACGGATACAGAAGGTTACGGTGGTGGAAATAATTTTTCGTGGTTGCCTCTGATGTTCTCGGGGTACGGGGGTATATATAGGAGGAATAAGTAGGTCAGTGGACGCCCAAGGGGCCCACGAGATAGGGGCACGCACCTAGTAGGGGGGGCGCCCTCCACCCTCGTGGCCTCCTCGGTTGCTTCTTGACTTGCACTCTAAGTCCTCTGGATCATGTTTGTTCCAAAAAGATAGCTCCGAAGGTTTCATTCCATTTGGACTCCGTTTGATATTCCTTTTCTTCGAAACACCAAAATAGGCAAAGAAAACAGCAATACGGGCTGGGCCTTCGGTTAGTAGGTTAGTCCCAAAAATGATATAAAAGTGTAAAGTAAAGCCCATAAACATCCAAAACAGGTAATATAATAGTATGGAACAATCAAAAATTATAGATACGTTGGAGACGTATCAAGCATCCCCAAGCAGCTTAATTCCTGCTCGTCCTCGAGTAGGTAAATGATAAAAACAGAATTTTTGATGTGGAATTCTACCTAGCATAATTCTCAATGTAGTTTTCTTTATTGTAGCATGATTGTTCAGATCCAAATGATTCAAGATAAAAGCTTATAAAACATAAAAATAGTAATACTCGAAGCATACTAACAAATAATCATGTCCTATAAAAATAGCATAGCCAAAGAAAGCTTATCCCTAAAAAATCATATAGTTAGGCCATTCTTCATTTTCATTACACAAAATTCTCCCATCATGCACAACCCCGATGACGAGCCGAGCAATTGGTTCATACTTTTTAACGCGCTTCAGCTTTTTCAACTCTTACGCAATACATGAGCCCAAGCCATGGACATATCACTATGGTGGTATATGGTGGTGGTTGTGAGGACGAAAAGGGAGAAGATAGTCTCACATCAACTAGGCGTATCAACGGGCTATGGAGATGCCCATCAATAGATATCAATGTGAGTGAGTAGGGATTGCCATGCAATGGATGCACTAGAGCTATAAATGTATGAAAGCTCAACAAAAGAAACTAAGTGGGTGTGCATCCAACTCGCTTGCTCACAAAGACCTAGGGCATTTTGAGGAAGCCCATCATTGGAATATACAAGCCAAGTTCTATAATGAAAAATCCCCACTAGTATATGAAAGTGACAACACAAGAGACTCTCTATCATGAAGATCATGGTGCTATTTCGAAGCACAAGTGTGGAAAAGAGATAGTAGCATTATCCCTTCTCTCTTTTTATCTCATTTTTTTATTTTTTATTTGGCCTTTCTCCTTTTTTTATTTGGCCTTTCTCTTTTTTTATTTGGTGGGCTCTTTGGCCTCTTTTTTTCCTTTTTTTTAAAGTCTGAAGTCTCATTCCGACTTGTGGGGAATCATAGTCTTCATCATCCTTTCCTCACTTGTGTCGGTGTACTAGAATAGGGGTACCCTAGTACCCCGAACTTGTGCACGGGCAGTTGTAGCACCCCGCGTTAAAGGCTTGCCGGGCGAACGCCAAAGACCCTCCAAGGTTCCCTTGGAGCCATTCAAGAACAAAGTATTTAAGCTTAGGATACAAGGCCCCGGCAAGAGGAGCTTGCCGGGAAGGCCAACCGAGGCACTCTAAGGAACTTGCCGCGACGCGCCACGCGCTCCGGCAAGGCGACAAGGCCCCGGCAAGAGGAGCTTGCCGAGAAGACTAAACAAGGTACCTCGAAGCCCGGAGAGTGACAAGCCTCCGGGCCCGACAAGATAGCAGCAGCGGCAAGGCGCTTGCCGCGGCAGGCGGCCACTCTGCGCCCACGCTCTAGCGCATCCACCAACGTGTCGCTCTGGGGGCCTCTCCAGGCGCACGTGGCGGGAGGCTGTGCAGCCAGCGGTGCGCAGTGGCATGCGAAGCTGACAAGATCACCATCGTGGCGAACGGTGGCGCCCCTAACGGTCCTTTTCTGCACTGTTCGGGCGACTCAGACGGGCATTTAATGCCCTTGTCCCCTGCCGTCAGGGTTAGGTAGGGCGCACTGTACAATCAATTGTATCACCTACCTTGCTTTTTACGTTTGTGCCCTTCTCTGCGTTGGCACCTGTCGGTGACCCCTTTAGCATATAAAAGGAGGCCCATGTGCAACGTAGAGGGGGTTTGGAGGTTGGATCACTTCGACTCATTTGTAAGCCAGAAAGACACCACGCTCTCTCGAGAGCAAGAACACAAGATAACATAGCCAGACAAGCAGCAGTAGGAGTATTATCTCTCCGGAGAGCTCCGAAGCTGGGTAAACCGCTTGTGTGCTTCGCCTCGATCTGCTCTTCGTGCAACCTCCGCCCCCCACCGAACTGAAAGGGGCCCGGTCCGCCGGCCCCATAGGTGTTCGAGGGTCAGTTTCCCCCGACATCTTTGGCGCGCCAGGTAGGGGGTGTCGAGATTGTGTGAACCAGATCCGGCGTTCACACAAGCTAGATCTTTATTCCCTTCATCAACATGCCACCGAAGAAGAAGACTTCGGCGGCAGCCGCTCCATCCACGACACTTACGCCACCGTTGGAGCAAACGAGTGGTGGGATGGACACCGGCGGAAGAAAGGACGTCGACGAGGAAGCCCATGATGCCGCCAGGTCCAAGAACAAGGCTGCACAAACCTCGGCGACTGTACATGTTCCGTGCCACTCTCAGGAGGCACAAGATCAACAGCGTCATGGCACTAGTAGTGCCATACGCATGATAGCCCAAGACCAAGCTGGTGGATCTCGGGGCGCTCAAGACCAGCATGCACGCCAGCGTGCTGGCACGAGCGGGGCACGGTCGCCTGGACGGGATACTGCTCCTTCTAACATAGTTAGAAGTTCGAGCACGTCCCGCTCCTCGCGTCATCCGCCACTGCCACCCACCACTCTAGCAGAAGATTTGGCGCGAGCTCAACTTCTCCTAGATTACCCTCCGACGTCGGACAAGATCGACGAATGGAGGGCCACCATTCAGAGTCTCATCGGCTACGCCAACGGCGACACTCCACGGCGGCCGAGCGCGTCGCCGCCGCGGCAGGGTTACCGGACGCGAGCCGGTGGTGACGAAACGGGCGGAGGTGCAACTACCATGCAATCACCGCCCCGAAGGCCAAGATCGCCGACTCGCCAGATCCACCTCGACAGCAACTCCACTTCATCGTCGGATCCACGAGCTCGTCGCGATCAACGCCAAGTTCTTCATGATCGACAACAAGAAGACGCTCGAACCCGCATCGAGCGCCGAAGAGAAGCGCGACGTCAATCCGACAAGCACGCTGGGCCCTCTGTTGACATGCATGCGCCAGGGGAACCAGGCGATCTGCCGTATGCGGTAGGTTGTCCTGCGTTCACTCGTGAGCTGCGGCAAGTCCAGTGGCCCAGTACAAAGAACTTCAACCAGACGTATCGGAGAAGTACGACGGCAAGACGCATCCGTCAGAGTTCCTCAGCATCTACACCATTGCGGTACAAGTTGCCGGGGGACGAGATGACAAGATCCTTGCCAACTACTTCCCGCTGGTGCTCAAGCCCAACTTCAGATCCTGGCTCATGCGCTTGCCGGACAACTCCATATCCTCTTGGGCTGATCTGTGCCATCAGTTTGTCGGCGCCTTCACCGGCGGACACAAGCCTCATGGCCAGGAGAGTGATCTTCATTTGCTCGCCCAGAAGGAAGGAGAGCCCCTACGCAAGTTCATTCAGAGATTCAGCAGTGTGCAGCACAACATCCCAGATGTCCACCCTGCCGCGGTGATCAGCGCGTTCCATCAGAATGTGCGAAACCGCAGGATGCGGGAGGAAATGGCGATGTGCAAGATCAGGGATGTCAGTGAGTTATATGCATTGGCCGACAAGTGTGCACATGCTGAGGAAGGGAGGAGACTCCCCGGAGAAAATATAGGAGCGGGAGGATCTGACAGCGAAGATGCTGCCCCGACAAGGAAAAACCGGCGGCGGAACAACAGAAGGAGGAAAGGCAAAGAAGTGCTAGTTGTTGAGCAGTCCGGCAATGGTGGCGGCGCCAAGGAAGCCAAAGCTGGTGACTCCGGCAAGGAGGTTGCCGCGGAGGTGGCGGTTGCCGACAAGCAGGACGGCACCAACAAGCAGTATTGCAAGATTCACCGCACCAAGGGCCATGATCTTCAGAACTGTAAGAGAGTCGAGCAGCTTGTTGAGCAACAGAAAGCTGAATACGAGCGGCTCAACAAAGAGAAGGCTTAGGAAGGAGCTGGTGGATCCGGCAAGAAATGTCCCGGTCGAGGAGGACGCCGCGGCAAAGCCAAGCAGCGGCAAGGGGACCGACCTCCTCGCGGCCGCGACAAGGATGAAGATGACGACGACGATGAAGACATGGATGATGAGGAGACTGATGAGCAGGAGTTCCAGAAAGCCACAGAGGTCCTATGCGTTGACGGTGGTGCTTCTCTGCATGCCTCTCACCGCCAGCTCAAGCAGTGGGTGCGAGAAGTTAATGCAGCAGAACCACCCATCGAGTCACGCAAGCCTCTGAAATGGTCTAGCACGCCTATCATCTTTGATATTCAGGACCACCCTGATCGCATAAATGCGGTCGGGTGCTTGCCGATGTTGGTTTCACCAACAATCCGCAACCTCAAGGTCACTAAGATGCTAGTTGACGGCGGGGCCGCCTTGAATCTGATCTCCTCCAGAAACTCCAGATCCCTGACAGCGAGCTCGAAGAGACCGGTACATTTCAAGGAATCAACCCGGGAAGGAGCAAGCCGAAGGGAAAGATCACGTTGCCGGTAACATTTGGCAGCAAGCTGAACTTCAGGACTGAGAGGGTCACGTTTGATGTTGCTGATTTTCCGTTACCTTACAATGGAATCCTTGGCCGTCCAGCACTCGCCAAGTTCATGGCAGCATCTCACTATGCGTACAACGTACTGAAAATGCCAGGCCCGATAAGTATCATCTCTGTCCCTGGCGACAAGAAGGATGCTCTTATCTGCGCCGACAAGATCTACCGGGAAGCAGTAGCCGCAGCAGAACACAAGGCCCTTGCCGCTGGAGCTCCCGGGGGGAAGAAGAAGACCAAGTCCGGCAAGAGCTCTGATGCCCACTCCGGCAAGCGCACCTCTTCAGAGTGTTGAGCTACCGTCGAGGACGCACCATCGAGCTCCACTGGCAAGTGTAAGAAGGCAATGGCAGCTCCACCTGAGACCAAGAAGGTGTCCTCCAAGGAGGATGGCGCTGGTGGTACCTTCACCATCAGCGCCACTCTTGACCCCAAATAGGAAAGTGCGCTCGTTGTTCTTCGGCACGTTCAATCCGCCAAGAATTCCAACAAGTTGACACCAAAGTGGGAAGGCCCTTATCGGGTGAGACGAGTCACAAGGCCTGGCGTTGTCCGCCTTGAGACCGAAGATGGCGTTCCGGTGAGCAACTCCTGGAACATAGAACATCTTCGTAAGTTTTTCCCATAAGGCACGGTTGCTGGAACCCGTTCCGGCAACCACCTTTTGTACAAGTCTTGCCGCTGTTGCATGTAATCCTTTGTACAAAGCCGGGCGCAGATCCCGTGCATAAGTAAAACCCCATGTGCTCCGCACAGCTTGTCCATTTCATGCGTTAGTTCCTTTCTTGCATGCGATTATCTGACACTTTGTGCAGCACCTACATCCGGTAAGCAGCAACGAGCCGAAGAGCTCCATATTATTATTTTCTCTTCTTTCTTTTTCTTTTAAAGGAAAAGAAGGTTCTCTCGCGCACAAGTTTGCCGGGGGGGAGGAGAAGATTGTGGTATGGTCCAGGCGTCGTTCAAGCAAAGACTTGCCTTACCGGGAAGCAAATGACAGAAAAGCTAAGTTGCCAAAGTTTGAGCAATCAGTTTTTAAATTTTTGAGTTATCTTCCTAGAACGACCCTGCTTTGTATGGAAAACCTGTGCGCGGAGGAACCTACTCATGGCTAGTTGTGCCCTTACTTTGTTTCGAGTCCGCTCAACAGCTTAAGCGTGCTGCAACTAGTCGCGACAAGGTTTCTTGTCGGAAGCAGCGCCGCCAGCAGGCTGCTGAAGTTCCGCACTCAGCGCTCGCGGCTCGGGCGCCTGTACCGACAAGTTCCCTAGAAGCGTAGGGTAAAAACATACAAAGGAAGAAATCTAGTAGAGGGAATAACATAGCAATTGATAGACAGAAATAAAGTTATATTACAAAGATAACTTGTCGCAGCTCTAACAGACTGTTTTCATAACATGATCAGCAGCAACAAGGGAAAAGAAGGAATGGGCGGCCTAATCTACGCGTTCGCCCTCGACTCTCTTGATCTCGCTCACCTTGTCCACAATGGGTGCGACAAGGGCCTTGAGTGCATCCAGATCAGCGTCAGGCGGCAAGGACCTGAGGACGTTGGTGAAGCTGAGGCCTGGATTGCGGAAGGCCACCTTCATCAGCACCTTCTGGAGAACCCCAGCGCAGATTTTGCGTGACTCGTCGGCCAGCTGCTACGGGATCCTCTCCCGGAGCCGCTGGAGTGCCATCGCCACGCCCTTGAAGAATAGGCTGAGCTTGGCGCTGGGTTGAAGACTCTCGTCGGAAGGATACCCGAAGTCCTCCATCCCCAGCTGCGCCAGCTCCTCGTTGATGACTACGGCAGTGTTCACCAGACCCTCGGTCCAGTGCTCCACTGTGTCTCTGAACGAGTTCTGGGTAACTGCAATGCTCTCCAGCAGCGCCGCGTCAGCCTTGACCTTCTTCGACAAGGTCTTCTCCCGCTCCTTGGCGGCCTCCAGCGTCTGCGTCAGCGTGGCCAGCTTCAGCTCCAGGTCTGCTTTGGAATCCTTGGCGGCGCTGAGCTCCTTGCCCCTCTCAGCGAGAAGGCCTTGCAGCTCACCGTGGGCGGCAGCATCCTTCTCGCGCTCACGCTTGACCGCGGCAAGCTCCTCGCCGCTCTTCCCAATGTCGGCCTCCAGCTGCGCCACCTTCTCCTCTAGCTCTTTCTTGGCGGCCTCTGCAGTTGCCGCGGCGTCCTTTGCCTCCTTGAGTGCCCCTCCAAGTGCTCGCTCACGCTCAGCGAACTCTTCCTCGTAGCTATCGAGGTGGGCCTTCCGCTGCACTAGTTCGCCTTCCCGCGCGGACTGCTTCTCGGCGGCCAGACTTTGCTCCTCCTCAGCTTCGGCCTTCTCGAGAAGGAAGGCCGTGCGCTCCTCGTCGAGTTGCTCCCGCTCCTGCGCCAGAGACCAGAGAGCTTCTTGATTTTGGCCCCGGAGCTCCTCCGCGCGCTTCTCCATGTCCACTCCCGCCTTCGCGACAAGCGCTTCCCGGGAAGCCAGCTTGGCTTGCCGGGTGCGGTAGAGTGACAGCAGCTTCCGCAGCAGCTGCTCCTCCTCAGGCTCGCCACTGCTGCTGCCGGGCGCGTCAACCAATGACAGTCCAGCAGAGGCGAGCACCTCCCCGTCAAAAGTCTCCCCCTCGACCGGCGCCCTGGAGCTCGACGCCCATGGTAGCTTGATGAAGATGTCGTCGCCGGCCTTCAAATAGGCGCCAGACTGGGGCTCCTCGGAGTCCGGCTCCGCAGAAGCGGCAGAGGGATCGGCGGTCGGCGCAGCGCCTGGCGCTCCTGCGGCCTCAGGGTCGTCAGTGCGATCGCCCGACCCCTCGTCGGCTTCCGCAGCAGCAGCCCCGGTGGCATCCTCGCCGGCGGTCACATCAGCACCGGCACCTTCCTCGCCGGCGCCCTTTGTCTCCATTGGCTCAGCCGTAGATGGGTCTGAAGAACGAAGAAGGGAGAAAAATCAACCAAAAATCCAAGAAAGGAAAAACGGAAGAAGCAGAACCCAAGGGAAAGTTTCTGGACAAGTGGATTACCTGCGCCAAGATCTTCAGTTGCGGCCTCGGTCGCCGCAGGATCAGCAGTGACGTCCCTTGCCGGAGAGTCCCCCCTTGCTAGAGAGCGCTCCCTTGCCGGGGACTCCTCCCTTGGCGGCGCAGTCGAAGCAGGTGGCACTTTGGGACCGGCCTCCGGGCGCTCCTGATGAGGCTGCTCTGCTCCTGCACAAGTCAACAAGCAAGATATCAACAAAGGAAAAAGCACTCAAGCGCGCCCGGTAGCAGAAGGTTAAACTATGAACTTACGCTGGGGGCTGCGCTGGGGGCTGCTTTGAGGAGTGATTGCCGGGTCCGTCAAGGTGATCTCGGACCCACCCCCTATTGACAAAGTGGGGTCATCTTCGATGACGATCACCGCGGCCTTGGCCCTCTTCGCCGCTCTCTGGGCCAGCGTCCTGAAAAGAAAGGAGTCCAGATTGGAGCAAGTCAGATACAAGATATAAACAACGATATTGAAGAACTACAAGAGCACCAAAGAAACTCACTCTTCTTCCTCTTCGTCGGAGCTGAGCACGGAAAGATCGAAGTCCGGCCCTCCTCCTGTGCGGCGAGGTGGAGGAATAGGATCCCTTGCCCGCTTGGCGGGGGCAGTGGCGGTGGCCCGGGAAGATCCCGCTCCAGTTGCCGCTGTTGCGTGAGGCGCTCCTGCGGCAACATTGCTTGCCGCGGTAGAGCGCGTCGCGCGGCTCGGTGGCTGTGGAGCCAGCTGCCGCCCCGCTGCGTCCCCGGCCCTGCGAGGGCGCCTTCTTGGCGGGGCCGGGGGCTCCGCCTGCGGCAAGTTCTCTGAAGGCTCAGCCTCCTCCTCGCCGGCCTCGCTCGGCTTGGCTTAGGAACCGGCAGGCTCCTCCTCGCCCATGAACTCCACGTGTTCGGCAAGGTTTGCCGCCTCTGCAGCCTCTGCCTCCTCCACAGTAAACCCAAACACACCCGCAGCAGCTGCGGCCGCAGCCTCTTCCGCCCTAGTAGCGATGAGCTGCAGCTCCTCGTCGGGTAGTGTCACGGGTGAGGCTCTTCTGCTCGTCAGCGTGGACCGGCACTTCCTCCAAGGTGTCGAAGAACGCTTGCACGACGTCATCCGCAGGCTCTTGCCAAGTTGGAACGATTCCGTGTGAATCGCACAACAGCATCATGGCGCGGATCCGGTCAAGCGAAGAGTTATTGCATAAAGGAACTACGCTCCTCGGCAGAGTGAATGGGTGCTGGGGGTCGCGTTTGAATAACTCCAAGAGCATTGCGTCCAACTCCAAGACGGTGAAGTTGTAGTTGAGGCCCGGCCGCAGTCTCATGATGTCCGCCGAGTTCTTGAACTCCCAGGCGGGCCTCCCCCTCTCTTGCAGGGGGGCAATGCGGCGGCGGAGGAAATCTGCCCCGACAGCACCTACAGTGAGCCCGGCAAGCCTGAGGCGAAGAATCCTAGTGATGGCGATCTTCAGCCTCTCGTCTTCCGGGGCCACGTTGCTCCAGTCATTGCCGCGCACTATTGGAGTTTGGCGCACGGCGGTGAAGGGCTGCGGATTCTCCTCGACGATCCAGCACCACTCCGCTCTCCACTCCTCCCACTTGCTGCGGAGCTCACCATCCAAGTACGCCTCCTTCTTGCCGACTCTCGAGACCCAGGCAATCCCTCCGGCAAGCGGCTCTCCTCTCTCTACCCGAGGAATGAAGTAGTGGCGGAAAAGGGCAACACTAGGGTGGACTCCGACAAAGTTTTCGCACAAGTGTGCGAAAACTGCCATGGTCAGGACAGCATTGGGGGTGAAGTCAAGGAGGCGGAAGCCATATGCGTTCATAATGTCACAGAAGAACTCCGAGAAGGGCGGGCAGAGTCCGCAATAGAAGAATAGCGAGAAGAACGGGTACCCGTTTGGAGCCAACTCCGAAGCAGTGGCCGGGAGTACCCTCGTGCGCGGATGCGCACGCGTCTCCGTCGCCCAAAAGAGGTAGAAGTACTCCCTCAGCTCCTGCACGCTGAGCTGGGGGGTGAAGATCGCCCGCTCCTTCCGCAGCGCCGCGAGCCGCTGCGCCTCGGCCGACTCCACACCCTTTCCCTTGTCGGCTTTCGGGCCCATGGCGGAGGTGGTGAGGGAGGTCGACGGCGTGGAGATGCTGGTGACAATGGGAGGGGCGGAGCGCTGCTCTCTCGGCTTCGAGGAGAAGGGGGAGCGGCGGAGTTTGTGAAGAAGGAGTAGTAGCAACTAGCGAGGGGAAACGAACTGCCCCTGTTTCCTCTGCTTATAAAGAGGGACGGGGCGGACGTTTCGCCCTTCCTAATAAACAACCACCCACGATCTGCCCCACGATGCCGCATTCAACGCGTGCCGTTATGGGGGAGCACGGTGGATACGGAGCGAGATTTGGTGTAGCCCAGCCCGCGTGTGCCCGTGCCCTGTCTTGGGCCTGGCCCAACAACGCTCGGCACCGTGTCTGGCCCAGGCCCAGGGGCTCCTGTCGGTGTACTAGAATAGGGGTACCCTAGTACCCCGAACTTGTGCACGGGCAGTTGCAGCACCCCGCGGCAAAGGCTTGCCGGGCGAACGCCAAAGACCCTCCAAGGTTCCCTTGGAGCCATTCAAGAACAAAGTATTTAAGCTCAGGATCCAAGGCCCCGGCAAGAGGAGCTTGCCGGGAAGGCCAACCGAGGCACTCTAAGGAACTTGCCGCGACGTGCCACGCGCTCCGGCAAGGCGACAAGGCCCCGACAACAGGAGCTTGCCGGGAAGACTAAACAAGGTACCTCGAAGCCCGGTGAGCGACAAGCCTCCGGGCCCGACAAGATAGCAGCAGCGGCAAGGCGCTTGCCGCGGCAGGCGGCCACTCTGCGCCCACGCTCCAGCGCATCCACCAACGTGTCGCTCTGGGGGCCTCTCCAGGCGCACGTGGCGGGAGGCTGTGCAGCCAGCGGTGCACAGTGGCATGCGAAGCTGACAAGATCGCCATCGTGGCGAACGGTGGTGCCCCTAACGGTCCTTTTCTGCACTGTTCGGGCGACTCAGACGGGCATTTAATGCATCACCTGCCGTCAGGGTTAGGTAGGGCGCACTGTACAAGCAACTGTATCACCTACCTCGCTTTTTACGTTTGTGCCCTTCTCTGCGTTGCCACCTGTCGGTGACCCCTTTAGCATATAAAAGGAGGCCCATGTGCAACGTAGAGGGGGTTCGGAGGTTGGATCACTTCGACTCATTTGTAAGCCAGAAAGACACCACGTTCTCTTGAGAGAAAGAACACAAGATAACATAGCCAGACAAGCAGCAGTAGGAGTATTATCTCTCCGGAGAGCTCCGAAGCCGGGTAAACCGCTCGTGTGCTTCGCCTCGATCTGCTCTTCGTGCAACCTCCGCCCCCCACCGAACCGAAAGGGGCCCGGTCGGCCGGCCCCATAGGTGTTCGAGGGTCAGTTTCCCCCGATAACTTGGGACAATGCTCTAATAATTAAGATCATCACACTTTTATTAATTTACAACTCCAGAATTACAACTGAACACTTAGAACAAAATATGACTCTATATGAATGCCTCCGGTGGTGTATCGGGATATGCAATGAATCAAGAGTGACATGTATGAAAATTATGAGGGTGGCCTTGCCACAAATACAATGTCAACTACATGATCATGCAAAGAGCAATAGGACAATGATGGAGCGTGTCATAATAACGGAACGGTGGAATGTTGCATGGCAATATATCTCGGAATGGCTATGGAAATGCCATAATAGGCAGGTATGGTGGCTGTTTTGAGGAAGGTAAATGATGGGTGCATGATATCGGCGAAAGTTGCACGGTAATATAGAGGCTACCAAAGTGGAAGGGTGAGTGTGCGTATATCCATGGACTCACATTAGTCATAAAGAACTCATATACTTATTGCAAAAGTCTACTTAGCCCTCGAAGCAAAGTACTACTACGCATGCCCCTAGAGGGATAGATTGGTAGGAAAAGACCATCACTCGTCCCCGACTGCCACTCATAAGGAAGACAATCAAAAGAGCACCTCATGCAACAAATTTGTCACACAACTTTTACCATGCGTGCATGCTACGGGACTTGCCAACTTCAACACAACTATTTCTCAATTTCACAATTACCCACTAGCATGACTCTAGCATTACCACCTTCATATCTCAAAACAATTATCAAGCATCAATTGATCCTAGTGTTTAATGCACTTTCTATGATAGTTTTTATTATACCCAACTTGGATGCTCATCATTCTAGGACCAAATTTATAACCATAGCAAATACCATGCTGTTATCAAAGACCCTCAAAATAATATAAGTGAAGCATGAGAGATCAACAATTTCTTCAAAACTAAGCCACCACCGTGCTCTAAAAGATATAAGTGAAGCACTAGAGCAAAAACTATGTAGCTCAAAAGATGTAAGTGAAGCGCATAGAGTATTCTAATAAATTCTAATCAAGTGGGCTTCTCCCAAAATGTGTGTACATCAAGGATGATTGTGGAAAACTAAAAAGCAAAGACTAATATCATACAAGACGCTCCAAGAAAAACACATATCATGTGGCGAACAAAAATATAGCTCCAGGTAAAGTTACCGATAAACAAAGACGAAAGAGGGGATGCCTTCCGGGGCATCCCCAAGCTTAGGCTTTTGTCTATTCTTGAATATCTTGGGGTGCCATGGGCATACCCAAGCTTAGGCTCTTGCCACTCCTTATTCCATAGTCCATCAAATCTTTACCCAAAACTTGAAAACTTCACAACACAAAACTCAACAGGAAATCTCATAAGCTCCGTTAGTGAAAGAAAGAAAAACCACCACATAAGGTACTGTAATGAACTCATTATTTATTTATATTGGTGTTAAACCTTCTGTATTCCAACTTCTCTATGGTTCATACCACTTAATACTAGCCATAGATGCATCAAAATAAGCAATCAACACACGAAAGGCAGAATCTGTCAAAAACAGAACAATCTGTAGCAATCTGTGAATTAACAAAATTATTTTCGTGTGTGCAAAGTTTCTGTTTTTTAGCAAAATCAAATTAACTACCACCATAGGTTATCCTATAGGTTCTACTTGGCACAAACACTAATTAAAACATAAAAACACATCTAAACAAAAGGTAGATGCAAAATTTATTAGTAAACAGAAAAAAAGAAAAAAACACAAATAAAGTTGGGTTGCCTCCCAACTAGCGCTATCGTTTAACGCCCCTAGCTAGGCATAAAAGCGAGGATAGATCTAAGTTGTGCCATCTTTTGCACTCAATTCCTATGTAGCTCGCATGATGGATTCATAAGGTAATTTAACTTTATTTCTTGGAAAGTGCTCCATGCCTTTCCTTAATGGAAATTGGAATCTAATATTCCCTTCCTTCATATCAATAATTGCACCAATCGTTCGAAGGAAAGGTCTACCAAGAATAATAGGACAAGAAAGATTGCAATCTATATCAAGAACGATAAAATCTACGGGCACCAAATTCCTATTTGCAACAATGATAACATCATTGATCCTTCCCATTGGCTTTTTAATGGTGGAATCCGCAAGGTGCAAATTTAAAGAGCAATCATCAAGTTCATGGAAACCTAGAATATCACATAAAGTTTTCGGAATCGTGGAAACACTAGCACCCAAATGACATAAAGCATAACACTCATGATCTTTAATTTTAATCTTTATAGTAGGTTCCCACTCATCATAAAGTTTTCTAGCTATAGAAACTTCCAAATTAAGTTTTTCATCAAAAGATTGCATCAAGGCATCAACAATATGTTTGGTAAAAGATTTATTTTGACTATAAGCATGAGGAGAATTCACAATGGATTCCAACAAGGAAATACAACATTCTAAAGAACAATTATCATAATTAAATTCCTTCAAATCCAAGATAGTGGGTTCAATGCTATTTAAATTCTTGACCTCTCCAATCCCACTTTTACCAAATTTAGCATCAAGATCTAAAAACTCTGAATCATTGGGACGCCTTTTAACTAAAGTTGACTCTTATCCAGTCCCATCATTATTAAGATTCATATTGCAAAACAAAGATCTAATAGGGGACACATCAATAACTTTAAGATCTTCATCATTATTTTCATGGAAACTAGAAGAACACGCCTTTATAAAGCAATCTTTCTTAGCACGCAATCTAGCGGTACTTTCTTTGCACTCATCAATGGAAATTCTCATAGATTTGAGATACTCATTGCTATCATGCTTAGGAGGAGTAGATCTAAGTTTCAAAGAATCGACATCAAGCGAGAGTCTATCAACATTCCTAGCCAAATCATCAACTTTGAGCAATTTTTCTTCAAGCAAGGCATTAACATTCTTTTGAGAGATCATAAATTCTTTAACACTATTCTCAAAATCAGAGGGCATCTTATTAAAATTACCATAAGAATTATTGTAGGAATTTCCATAATTATTAGAGGAATTACTAGGGATCTGTCTAGGATTAAAGTTTCCTCTATAAGCATTGTTACCAAAATTATTCCTACCAAAAAATTCACATCCATAGATTCATTATTATTCTCAATCAAAGTAGACAAAGGAATATCATTGGGATCAATAGGAGCACTCTTGGTAGCAAACAATTTCATAAGTTCATCCATCTTTCCACTCAGAACATTAATTTCTTCTATAGCATGCACTTTTTTACTAGTAGATCTTTCAGTGTGCCATTGAGAATAATTAGCCATAATATTATCAAGGAGTTTTGTAGCTTATCCTAAGGTGATTTCCATAAACATGCCTCCCGCGGCCGAATCTAAAAGATGTATCGAAGCAAAATTCAATCCGGCATAAAAATTTTGTATGATCATCCATAAATTCAAAACATGAGTAGGGCAATTACGAAACATCAATTTCATTCTTTCCCAAGATTGGGAAACATGCTCATGATCAAGTTGTTTAAAATTGGTAATATCGTTCCTAAGAGTGATGATCTTAGCGGGAGGAAAATACTTAGAGATAAAAGCATCTTTGCACTTGTTCCATGAATATATACTATTCTTAGGCAAAGACGAAGACCAAACTTTAGTACGATCTCTAAGTGAAAACGGAAATAACTTCAGTTTAACAATATCATTATTATTATCATTCTTCTTTTGCCTCTCACACAAATCAACAAAGTTGTTTAGATAGGTAGCGGCATCTTCACTAGGAAGCCCGGATAATTCATCTTTCATAACAAGATTCAGCAAAGCAGTATTGATTTCACAAGACTCAACATCATTAAGAGGAGCAATCAGAGTGCTAAGGAAATCATTATTATTGGTATTGGATAAATCACACAATTTGGTATTATCTTGCGCCATCACGACAAGTAATCCAACACACAAGAAAACAAAAAGGCAAACGAAAGAGAGAGGAGATCTGTAAAGAGAGGGCGAATAAAACGGCAAGAGTGAAGTGGGGGAGAGGAAACGAGAGGAAAATGGCAAATAATGTAAATGCGAGGGACATGAGTTTGTGATGGGTACTTGGTATGTCTTGACTTCAGCGAAGACCTCCCTGGCAACGGTGCCAGAAATCCTTCCTGCTACGTCTTGAGCTTGCATTGGTTTTCCTTGAAGAGGAAAGGGTGATGCAACAATATTAGCGTAAGTATTTCCCTCAGTTTTTGAGAATCAAGGTATCAATCTAGTAGGAGGCTCCTAAAAAGTCCCACGCACCTACACATACAAACAAGAACTCGCAACCAACGCAATAAAGGGGTTGTCAATCCCTTCACGGCCACTTGCGAAAGTGAGATCTGATAGAGATAATATGATAAGGTAAATATAGTTTTGGTATTTTATAATATAGATTGGAAATGTAAAGATTCAAATAAAAGTAGATTGAAAGCTTATATGATAAAAGATAGACCTGGGGGCCATAGGTTTCACTAGTGGCTTCTCTCAAGATAGCATAAGTATTATGGTGGGTGAACAAATAACTGTCGATCAATTGATAGCGAAGAGAATAATTATGAGATTATCTAGGCATGAGCATGTATATAGGCATCACGTCCATGACAAGTAGAGTGACTCCTACCTGCATCTACTACTATTACTCCACATATCGACAGCTATCCAGCATGCATCTAGAGTATTAAGTTCATAAAGAATAGAGTAACACATTAAGAAAGATGACATGATGTAGAGGGATAAACTCATGCAATATGATATAAACCCCATCTTTTTATCCTCGATGGCAACAATACAATACGTGCCTTGCTGCCCCTGCTGTCACTGGGAAAGGACACCGCAAGATTGAACCCAAAGCTAAGCACTTCTCCCATTGCAAGAAAGATCAATCTAGTAGGCCAAAACAAACTGATAATTTAAAGAGACTTGCAAAGATAACTTAATCACACATAAAAGAATTCAGAGGATATTCAAATATTTGTCATAGATAAGCTTGATCATAAACCCACAATTCATCGGATATCGACAAACACACCACAAAAAGAGTTACATCGAATAGATCTCCAAGAATATCAAGGAGAACATGGTATTGAGATCGAAAGAGAGAGAGAAGAAGCCATCTAGCTAATAACTATGGACCCGAAGGTCTATGGTAAACTACTCACAACTCATCGGAAGGGCCTTGGAGATGATGTAGAGGCCCTCCATGGTTGATTCCCCCTCCGGCGAAGCGCCGACGAAGGCTCCAAGATGGGATCTCGCGGATTCAGAAGGTTACGGTGGTGGAAATAGTTTTTCGTGGTCGCCTCTTATGTTCATGAGGTACGTGGGTATATATAGGAGGAAGAAGTAGGTCGGTGGACCCCAAGGGGCCCACGAGATAGGGGGCGTGCCCAGTATGGGGGGCGCGCCCTCCACCCTCGTGACCTCCTCGATTGCTTCTTGACTTGCACTCTAAGTCCTTTGGATCATGTTTGTTCCAAAAAGATCGTTCCCGAAGGTTTCATTCCGTTTGGACTCCATTTGATATTCCTTTTCTTCGAAACACTGAAATAGGCAAAAAAAAACAGCAATACGGGCTGGGCCTCCGGTTAGTAGGTTAGTCCCAAAAATGATATAAAAGTGTAAAGTAAAGCCCATAAACATCCAAAACAGGTAATATAATAGCATGGAACAATCAAAAATTATAGATACGTTGGAGACGTATCAATACCAAATGCCAAAATTTGGTGTATGTATTAAGTATCTCACTATCCTTTTCACAGTCTTAAAATGACATTCTTTGGGGGCTGCTTGATATCGTGCACACATGCACACTCTTACCATGATATCGGTCAGAGATGCACATAGATATAATAAGGAACCAATCATAGAGCGGTAAACTTTTTGATCAACGGGTTCACCATCTTTAGTCAAATCGAGATGTCCACCCATAGGCATGGGTGTGCTCATACCTTTGCATTCTTGCATATTGAACTTCTTGAATAAGTCCTTGGTGTACTTTCTTTGAGAGACAAAGGTAACTTCCTTAGTTTGCTTGACTTGCAAACAAAGAAAGAACTTGAGTTCACTCATCATAGACATCTCAAACCTCTCCGACATAAGCTTCCCAAACTTCTCACTAAAATGAGGGTTAGTTGATCCAAATATAATATCATCAACATATATTTGGCACACAAATAATTCTCCATTAACCCTTTTAGTGAAAAGAGTAGAATCAATTTTTCCTATCTCAAAGCCTTTTTCAATAAGGAACTTTGTCAAGCATTTATACCACGCTCTAGGAGCTTGTTTAAGACCATAAAGAGCTTTTTTAAGTTTGTAAACATGATTGGGTTTCTTAGGATTAACAAAGCCGGGAGGTTGTTTAACATAAACTTCCTCCTCAATTTCACCATTTAGAAAAGCACTTTTAATGTCCATTTGGTACAATGTGATATCATGGTGATTAGCATACGCAAGTAAGATGTGAATGGACTCAAGTCTAGTAACGGGGGCATATGTCTCACCATAGTCCATACCTTCGACTTGAGTATAGCCTTGTGCGACGAGACGTGCTTTTTTGCGAACCACTTGTCCATCTTCATCTTGCTTGTTGCGAAACACCCATTTGGTACCGATGCTGTTGTGGTTGTTGTCGGGATTTTTGGCCAATGTCCACACTTGGTTTCTCTCAAAGTTGTGTAGCTCTTCGTGCATGGCATTTATCCAATCCGGATCTTCCAATGCTTCTTCAACCTTCATGGGTTCAATTCTAGAGATGAATGAATAATATTCACAAAAATTAGCCAAACAAGATTTAGAGCGAGTGATTCTCCTGGTTTGGATATCATTGTAGATTTGCTCGACGGGATGGTCTTTGGCGACTCTTGCTCGAACTCATGAGAGCTTTTGTTTTGGTCAGGGTGGAACATCTTCTTCATCTTGTTCTTCTTCTTGGCCTTCTTCATTGTTGACATTCTCATTCTCTTGTCGTGGTGGTGAAGGAGGTTCATGAGGTTCATCTTGGTGTACTTCCTCATTTTCTTCATCTTGGTGTGTCCCACTTGTGGATGCTTCCATATCAACTCTTGGTTCACCTTGTTGTGAGGTAGAAGCTTCCAATTGGATAGATGAGGTACTCTCCTTCACCTCCATTGGACGGATCTTGCCAATAGACAAGTCTTGGATTGCTTCCGAAGGGTCTTTGTCTCCTACATCAATTGGCAATTGCTCTACTTGCGAGCCGTTAGATTCATCAAACTTCACATCAACAGTCTCTTCAACCTTTCTGGTGAAATTGTTGTAGAAACGATAAGTGTGAGAGTTTGTGCCATAACCAAGTAGGAAACCTTCATGAGATTTGGGAGCAAATTTAGAACGACGATGCTTATCAAGAATGTAGCACTTTGAGCCGAATACTCGAGAGTATCCAACGTGGGGTTGGTTACCAGAGAGGATCTTGTATGCCGTCTTGCCGAGTAGCTTGTGAAGATACAAGCGATTTGTTGCATGACAAGATGTCTCAACCGCTTCCTCCCAAAAGTTTTTTGGCGTCTTGTATTCATCAAGCATCGTTCTCGTCATTTCGATGAGCGTCTGGTTCTTCCTCTCAACAACTCCATTTTGTTGAGGTGTGTACGTAGCCGAGAACTCATGTGAAATCCCTTCTTCATCAAGAAAGATGTCCAAATTGGCGTTCTTGAACTCTGTTCCGTTGTCGCTGCGAACCTTCTTGATCTTCACTTCAAATTGATTTTGGGCCTTCCTAGCGAAGTTTTTGAAGATTTTTTGGACCTGCGATTTATCATCGAGAAAGAACACCCACGTAAATCTTGAAAAATCATCAACTATAACTAGACCAAATGAGTTCCACCGAGGCTTTTGTAGGCTTTGGGACCAAAGAGATCCATGTGAAGTAGCTCAAGCGGTCTTCTCGTGGTCATGATGTTCTTCACGGGGTGGCTTCCTCTAACCTATTTTCCTGCTTGGCAAGCGTTGCAAAGTCTATCCTTATCAAATATGACATCTTTAACACCAAGGATATGATCACCTTTAATAAGCTTGTCAAGGTTTCGCATGCCCACATGACCTAACCGTTTATGACACAACCAACCTTTGGAAGATTTAGCAATTAAGCAAGTTCTAGGTTGAGCCTTTTAGTGAAATCAACAATGTATAGATCACCTCTACGTATGCCTGTAAAGACCATTTTATGATTGTCTCTACGAAACACTTGGAAATCTACTTTAGTAAATAGGACATTGAAACCAAAGTCAGCTAGTCTAGATATAGAAAGCATATTATAGCCAAGAGATTCAACGAGCATAACATTTTGTATGGAGCTATCATATGAGATGGCCACCTTACCGAGGCCAACCACCTTACCCTTTGAGTTATCACCAAAAGTGACATACTTTCGAGGGCCACCATTTTCAGCAAGCTCACGAAACATATCTTTATCTCGGTCATGTGATCGGTACATCCACTATCAAGGACCCATTCCTTTCCTCCTGCCATGTAGCCGCGAAGATTAGCCATAAGACCAAAGTGTCTCATTGCATCATCATGATCATAGTCACTATCATCATCCACATCATAGTATCCATGTTCAACATCGTCATGTGGTGGATCAATTCCTAGAGAGGGTGATTCATTATATAAATGATCATGACAATAATCATCTTTATGAAATCTAATGGCTTCGGCGATAATATTGATAATGATTCCAACATCTCCTTTGGCACGCATAAGGTCACGATGCTCAAATAAACAAACATCAAACTTAGGATCACTAGTACTCATTTTATTCAAGGCAAGTGACTTATGAAGAATCTCATCTAGATTTTGCAAGGAATAGTTTGGAAATCTTTCCTAAAGAAATCTCCATATAGTATAAGCACAATCAAGAGTAGGCAAGTGACCAATCAAGTGTTTATGCAATCCTCTAATGATAAGATTGATAGTTCTAAGATTGCGAATCATGTCAAGATCCTCATCATGGGTAGGATGCATGGGATCAACAGGGCGAGCACAAGGGGTGGTAATGTACTTGCTTAAATGTTATTCATTGAAAATCTCAAGCATCTCATTTTTCCACTCATGAAAGTACTCTCCATCAAGTATATGCACTCTATGTCTATGACTCCCCAACGTAGACTCATCCATCTTCCTCCAATGGTGTTTAAACCAAAGCAATGGAGACCAAAGCTCTAATACCAATTGAAAGGATCGAGAAGAGGTGTCTAGAGGGGGGTGAATAGACCCTCAACACACAGAGTTGACATTTTTTAAGTTTTTCGAGTAAAGGTGGAGTTTAAGCACAAGTTTAACCATTCACAATACATATCAAGCAAGCATGAAAATAGTATATGAGCAGCGGAAAGTAAAGCATGCAACTTGCAAGAAAGTAAAGGGATGGGATTGGAGTGTGCATACACAATTGGAGACACGGAGATTTTTGGCGTGGTTCCGATAGGTGGTGCTATCATACATCCACGTTGATGGAGACTACAACCCACAAAGGGTAACGGTTGCATGAGTCCATGGAGGGCTCCACCCATGAAGGGACCACGAAGAAGCAACCTTGTCTATCCCACCATGGCCATCGCGCATGAAGGACTTGCCTCACTAGGGTAGATCTTCACGAAGTAGGCAATCTCCTTGCCCGTATAAACTCCTTGGTGCAACTCCACATTCTTGACGGAGGCTCCCAAGTGACACCTAACCAATCTAGGAGACACCACTCTCCAAAAGGTAATAGATGGCGTGTTGTTGATGAACTCCTTGCTCTTGTGCTTCAAATGATAGTCTCCCCAACACTCAACTCTCTCTCATAGGATTGGATTTGGTGGAAAGATGATTTGAGTGGAAAGCAACTTGGGGAAGGCTAGAGATCAAGATTCATATGGTTGGATTGGAATATCTTGGCCTCAACACATGAGTAGGTGGTTCTCTCTCAGAAAATGAATGCTAGATGTGTAGGCATGTTCTGATGGCTTCCCCCATGAATGAGGAGAGGGTGGAGGGGTGTATATAGCCTCCACACAAAATCTATCCGTTACACACAATTTACCAAACTCGGTGGGACCGAATCATAAAACTCGGTCGGACTTGTTCAGTTCATAATGTGACTGTTTGGTATTTCGGTGGGACCAATGTGCAAGGGTTAGGGTAAAACCTTATCTCGGTTTGACCGATTACACAAACTTGGTGGGACCGATTTGGTAATAAGCAAAACATTGAGTTGGTCAGGCAAACTTGGTGAGACCGATCACATTTTCTGGGTGAGACCGAAAATATTGCAATAGACAACAGGGAGTTTGCAGGCCCATCTCGGTGAGACCGAGATCCCATCAGTGAGACCGAATTGACTAGTGTTTCTGGCAGTGGCTATGTCAAATGAACTTGGTGCTGCCGGATAGATCAAATAGATGGGGCCGAGTTTAACTTTTTGTTTGGACATATGGGGAAATGATAAAGTGGTTGAGGGCTTTGGAGCATATCACTAAGCAATTTGAGCAAGCAGGCCATTAAGCAACTCCTCATCCCCTTTCAATACTATTGGCTTTCCTATGGACTCAATTTGATATTGGATCAGTGAAAATAGAAAATGTAGAGTCCTGAGCTTTGAGCTTGAGCCAATCATTTGTCCTTGGCAGCTTGAAAGGGTTCCATATCCTCTTGTCCATGCCACTCCACTGTTGGACTTATCTGAAATATACTACTCCCTCCATCCCATAATGTAAGATGTTTTTTTGACTCTACACTAGTGTTAAAAAACGTATTACATTATGGGATGTAGGGAGTAGATGAAAGTATTTGTCCAACAAGAGTTATGTTGACATTAATTACCAAAATCACCCAGGGAGCACTTGTGCTTTCACCCGCCAAGAGCAACCAATGTCGCCCCTGAACCGATGACGCTCTCCTTGCCACAGCAGCTCTCGCCTGCTTCCGCCAAAGAACCTAATGCTCGTAATCCGTCGGCTGATGCACCAACCTATGCTCAACATGCCCGACTTTGTGCTATACAGGCCATGTCATCGTCCGCCCCAGAGCAGCCAGTGGCAAGGCCTACAACTGCTGAAGATGCACCACTAGTTCAGATGCCAGTCGCTGAAGCAGCGGGGGGAGACCCAGCTGCAACACATGCTCAGCAGACCAACCTGGTGGAATGAACTTCTAAGCAGTCTGATGCTTCAAAACCGCCTGCTAAGAAGTTTGTTGGTTGAGAATCGACTGCTCATAAGTCTTGCGGTCTACAGTCGCGTGATCAGTATAGCAATGCATCAGCACTTCCTGCTCAGCAAATGAACGCGTTGGCACGGCCTCCTCAGCACACCAACAAGTTGGCACCCCCCACGTAGAAACCCGACATAGCTTCAATGCATGGTCAGCAGTCCGGTGCCTCTGCTCCTATAACCTAGTAGTCCGTCGCAGCAGCACCACTAGCTCAGCAGTCTGGCATAGCTAAGCCGTCTGCTAAGCAGTTCGTTGAAGCTTTACTGTGTGCTTAGCAGTCTGCCTTTTTCAGTCAACTAGGCCTTGGAGCAGAAGTGCTTCAAGTACCAAGAAGGAAGCGGACAAAAAGGCTACACCCATGAGGAAGCGCGCCGCGAGAGTGATGAGGAAAGAGAACGATTGCCTCTTACTTAAAGCACTCATCGCCCAAAACCAAATTAATAGCAAGTTGTTCGAATTGGGGAGTAATATTATTTCTGATGGCATGGATGATGAAGAAATAGCTCTGCATCTTGCTAAAAATAAAGCAGACATACTTGAAGCACGCAATTACGTCCATGTCCATCCATCTCTTGTTGGTGAATACTTTGATGAGTGCAGCTCGAGCTGCCGCGAGTTACATGAATAATGCATGGATCAAATGTTAGCAGGTCATCATGTCCTGCTAGTAAACTACAACAGAGATAATTTCCGACACGATGCTGGTTCCGTCAGTGTGAGTTTCGAGGACTTCCATCTCTTATTAAACTTCAACGAGATCAATGCCACTCTTGTTAGATGCCTTTATTTTGTAAATATGTAACAAACTCTGATCAATTTCTTCATACAAGGCTGTAAATGATAAACAACTAACTGCATTTTATCCCCCTCAGGGGATTGAACACGCAGAGAAGAAAAAGGGAGAGTGTGTATTTCATAGATCCTGCATTAGCAAATGGCACAATATTACATGGTAAGGATGAACGGGAGTGGTCCATTAACACGGTCATCTGTATCTTCAAAAACATGTCCCATGAAGAATCAATTCTCTGCCATATCATGAACGGTAAGTGAAATAAACAACCATGCACACTGATTGTCTTTGAGATTTCGACATAATTCGTAAGTTCATGGCTTTCTTAATATGTAGCAATCACTGGATATTGGTATTCATGGTTCCTAACAAGAACACAGTTTACTACATGGATTTTCTCAAAGAGTCAACAAACACTCAGGATCTGACGCATCTTCAACAATTCATGGATAGGTACTGAATTGTATGATGTTGAAATTAATTTATATCTGGTTCAATAATTGGTGTTGTCAAAATTCATCTTCATTTGCAGTGTGCTCGCATTTTGGAAAACTAAACCTGGGAACCTATTCAAGAGGGAACTACCTCTGCAGCACCTGATCGTTTCTCCGGTAACACACCGAAATCTGTTATTTTCGGAAAATGTATCCAATAGTCTGCAAATACCTTTTCTTATGCTAGTCAAATGTTCAAGCTTCTAAATAAACCTCTTTCTATTCCTGTCCAAAGAAAAAAATACATCTAACACCGGTTAGGTTGTTCCTAACAGGACAAGTACATGACTAATTATATACAAAACATTTCAGTGTCCTCAGCAACAAGCAGGGACCAACCTTTGTGTATATTATGTTTGCAGACACATGATCTCCATCTATAAATCTACTTATAGTTGTGAAGACGCTTGCAAATTAGTACTAGTAAGTCTATCTTAATTAATATCTTTTACTCCACTCATATGGCACATTCTGGTCGTAAAACTACTGCAACTCATCTTAGACACAAGGAACCCTGAACCGCTCCCCGCTGGTGAATTGTTGATGGTTCTAATATTTATCAGCGACTTCTTCCTGAATCACTACTTCAATCCCAGTAGTGATAACGAAGATTACAACATGCCTTCTCCTGAAACATTGAGTAAGAGTTAGCCGCTAAACATATACGCATGGTTCTATTGTTTTCCATCTGATGAGGTATTCGTATTTTGTACAATATGATTACTTATGTAATGCATATATATGTCGACAAATCATTGGAATTTAGCTATCATTTGTTCAATTGCAATTGTTGTGAAATCTAATGAATGTTCTTCATGTGGACACTATTTGTTCAATTGCATATTATGGCAAATTTGCGTTTCGCATGCCGATTCAAATGGGATATTTTTGCTTTAACTTGGCAATTTCTCCGCACACAGTTCAACTAAATGAGTGTGTGTGATCCACATCGCAAAAGCACACGTCAATCGCAGTGGAGCCGTTGGTGCTACACAGCAGATCGCAGATGATTTCTAGCACTACTACGTGTGCGTAGGGGCTCTAGAACCGTTTGTGATATCACATTATCGCACACAAGAGCTCGGAGTAAACCGTACGCAATGTAAAATTTGTCGGTGCTCTGGGAACGGGGGTTCCCATACTTGCCTGCCTGCAGCCCACGGCGTGGCTCCACCAGTGGCCCAGTACGGCCTATCTTCATCAACCAACACTCAAGACTCTCGCGAGGGGCCAAGCCTTGCGGGGCGGACGACACAAGGCCTCCTCAGGAACAGGCTCACCAGACAGGCTCGCGAGGGAGGCGGAGAGATCAAGGCAAGGGGTACCTCGCAAGGTTCCCATGACGCAAGCCATGACGACCAAGGCCAGGCGGGCGCCAGCGCGCAGTGTCCTCGTTTCCCCTTTGGTACTAAGGGGGAAAGCGCAGGCGCAAAGTACCGAGGCATCATGCAAAGATTTCCTTATCGGTGCAACAAGACCAAGACCAGTAGGATGGCAGGACGGAGGTCATCGTTGAGCCCAAGACAGTGTCACCACCAGCCCCTTTGACAGGCGAAGACCACCTTTAGTGAGGATAGCTTGTACTAGCTATCCCCTTTCAAATTGGCCGTTGTTGGATCCCTTCCCTCTCATATTTGGGGAGAGGACCAGGGCCTCTATAAATAGGACTAGCCACCACAGTAGAAGGGGATGCATCATTCAGATCACCCTCACCAACACAAGTTCGCCAACCACAAAACACCTCTCCTCAGGAGGTTGTGCTTCCCTTGTACTGTTCCTCATCAGCCCAAGAGGCAATCCACCACCACCACAAAGGAGTAGGGTATTACACCACAACGGTGACCCGAACCTGTATAAATCTTGTGTCTCTTGTGTTGTGAGTTCATCGAGCTAGCTTAGAGATCGCGGCGAGGCTGAGAGTGAGATTCGGTTGGGGGAAATCTTTGTGCACACCCAGTGTTCGAACCTCAAGGGTTTTGCCGGAACCCGAAATCAGACATTTGGCACGCCAGGTAGGGGTGCACTGAAATCTGCCTTCCGCTGATCCGTGTCCCATCGCTTTGTCACATCCATGTCGGACGCCCGCCGAGCCCGCACTAAGCGCCAGGCCGCTCTCGCCGCACGCGTCGCCCAGATGGCTCTTGTCGGCGGACCTCCCCGTCGTTCTCCATCGCCTGCCGCCAACGCCGCCACCGGCATGGCGGGGAACGAGTAGCAAGCATCCTCGCTGCACCCCTCGGTGCGGCAGGACGGCCGCCCCGCCACTCCGTCTCTGACCCCAGCTGGCTCGTTGTCCCACGCTTGTCGTGCCCCCATGGACGCGCAGGCCGCGCTGCTTATGGCACGTGAGCTCCTGCGTTACCGCCCCGTCGACGACCTCTATGAGGAATGGCTCGCTCGCATCACTGAGCTCGTCAGCGCCGTAGGGGGTCCTCCCGTGCCGTCCCTCTCGTTGCCTTGCCCTCTGCCAGGTACGGGCGACGTGGCTCATGGAGCGCCTCCACCACCTCTGCCCCAAGACGGTGCCCTGGCGCCAAGGTGCGCATCCCCTGGGAGCGACCCACCACGTCCAGCGCCCGCGTGACAAGAAGGAAGTTGTCATGAAATCCCTCGGCCTCAAGAAGGCGCCCCCGTGCTCCCTGCACCAGCGTGACAAGACAGCGTGCTGCCTGTGGCGGCGGTGCGCGGGTACCGTCAAGACCAAGCTCCGCATAAGCAAAGAGCCCCGATGACCATAGCAGGCTACCGCGCCTTCACCAGCGAGATCCATAGCGTCGCCTGGCCCAGCAAGTTCAAGCTGGATCTGCCTCCTCGCTATGATGGCACCCCGACCCCACGGAGTTCTTGCAGTTCTATGAGCTGAGCATCGAGGCGGCCAACGGCAACGAGAAAGTCATGGAGAATTGGTTTCCCATGGCACTCAAGGACGGTGCCCGCTCGTGGCTCCTGAACCTGCCTCCCAGCTCGATCTCCCCTGGGACGAGATGCGCAGCTGCTTCATCGCCAACTTCCTGGGCACTCGCGACCGCCCCCCGGCCGCGAGTGACCTGCGCAGCATCAAGCAACAGCCTGGGGAGACCCTAAAGAAATACATCTAGCGCTTCAACAGCGTCCGCCTCAAGATCCCCAAGGTGACGGATAAGGCCATCATCTCAGCGTTTTCTGATGGCGTCCATGACGTCAAGATGAAGGAGGTGCTTGCCATCCACAAGGAGCTGTGCACATCCCTGGAGCTGTTCAACCTGGCGACCAAGTGTGCAAGAGCTGAAGAAGGACGCCTCTCCCTCCTCGAGCTTCCAGCCGCTGACCCGGAAGAAAAGAAGACCAAGGCCAAGGACGTGAAGCGCAAGCGACTGGCCATGCTCACGACGGAACCAGACATGAAGCGGGTCAGGGACTAGCCGGAGTCTTCCAAGGGCAGCCGACCATTATGCGCCTACCACAACCTCCACACCCACAGCACCAGCGATTGCTAGGAGCTCAGGGCCGTTCGAGAAGGACACTTCGATCGACGCCCCGAGCTCAACAACTGGGGCTACGGCCGAGGAGGAGGACATGGCGGAAGACAATGGGATGACCGTGCCCTCGTCAGGAGGGACCAGCCTCGCAAGGGTGCCTGGAGGGACCAGCCTCGCGAGGGCGCATGGAGGGATCAGCTTCGCGAGGACCGCCCCCAGGGTAACGCAAGCCTTCCTCCGCTGCCGCGCCAAGAAGGAATGACGACCATCATCAGGACGAGGGGGCTGGGGGCTTCCAGGAGCCACATGCTATCGCTTGCATCTTGGGAGGACCTCAGGCCCCAGCCTCTCAGTGTATCTTCAAGCAGTTTGCTTGCGAGGTTAACGCAGCCCTCCCCAGGCTCGAGGCTACACGCCCGCTCAGGTGGTCCAAGTGCGCCATCACCTTCAGCTCGGCAGATCAACTCAAGTGCGCAACTACTGTTAGCATTCTCCCAATACTCTGCTCGCCAGTCATCAGCAACGTGCATGTCACCAGGACCCTCATCGATGGCGGCGCAGGGCTTAACATCCTGTCCGTTGAGATGTTCAACAACCTTCAAGTGCCATATGATCAACTTCAGCCTACCAAGCCCTTCTCAGGAGTTACCGACGGTTCCACCACCCCGATAGGGCAGGTCCGCCTCCCTGTCACCTTCGAACAGCGCGTCAACTATCGCACCGAGCTCATTGACTTCGACGTCGCCCACATCCACCTGCCGTACAATGCCATCCTCAGGGCAGTGACCCACCACAGCTACAACGTCCTCAAGATGCCAGGAAGCAGGGGAATCATCACGCTCCCCCTGCGAAGAGAGAGATGTGGTGTACTCCCTTGAGCGCGCCTTCCAAGCCACGGCAATCGAGGACCCAGACAGCAAGGGCGAGAACCCTCCTGAGGCCATGCCCAAGAAGAAGAAGCAACCGCTCCGAGCAGGGCCTCAGGAGGTCGGCACCATGGGTGGTTCCGCGTCAAGATCAGCGCCCATGCTTGGGGAGCCTCCTTCCATCGCATAGGAAGGCGCGCCCGGCGCCCTCCTTGGGCAGTGCTCGGGGGCTATCTTCTAGAGGGCCTCAGACCTCCCCAACATCACGAGGGAGGCACTCGGGCACCACTTGGAGGCATGCTTTGCGACACGTTTCCCTCAGGAAGGCACAAGGCATGGAAAGCCCAACGTTCAGGACTTCATTGTCAAGACCACTCAGGAGCTTCAGGAAGCGAGGGCCATGCGCGGTGACCGCCGCCTTCCCGGCGCGGCTCCCCATCTAGGCGAGGATGGTCGGCTCTGCGTCTACATCAACATCCCAGGGCTCAACCGAGCCACATCTTAGGAGCGCTTCTGGCCTTCGTGCGTGGGACGCTGCGAGGGTTCGCCGCACAACTATGTTCACATGCCTTTCGGCCTACCGAACGCAGCTGCCACCTACCAGCATCACCTATGGAGCATTCTGGCAGCTTAGGAGGCCAGGCACCACGCGGTCCTAGTGGAGATGGAGACGGTCCTCAAGGAACCACCTGGACCCCCAGAGCCTCCTGAGGCTCAAGGCCCCGGTGGCTCGTGAGGGTTGGCACCTTCATCGCGCATCTTCAGCTACTCCAACACTCCCTCTACAACGGAAGCAGGTGACATCTCCCAAGTTCATTTCAGCTAGGAGCACCTTCAGGCCTGCATCATTCCCAGGCCGCGTGGGTCCGTTCCCGCGACTTGTATCTCTCTTTTTATGTCTTTAGTTTACCTTGTAGGGGGCGCCCCTCGGGCTGCACCATCCCCAAGCCGCTTAGGTCTGACCCAGTGGCATGTATCCATTCTGCATTTACCTAAGCTGATTTGCCTTTCATGCCTAATCTACTCCATTGACACCTACCACGGGTCCCTCCCTCTCTCATGCAATTCGCTTGCGTGTTAAAAGGGGGGCTCCTGAGCATCGCGACTCAGGAACTCTTACTGGCTCTTCATCCCTCACCCCCGGGCCTTGACCACAACATCGTGACCTGGCATACCAGCGGCGGCTGAGCTCGCTCGAGGGCCGGGACCTGAGGATGCAAAGCATTTATACCTAACCATCTCACAAGAACACACAGCTGTCAAAGACCCAAGACCAGGCGCAACCCGCCTTGAGGTAGGGCCTCGTGAATCCCGTGTTGTCTCATGAGTGCCCAGATACACCTCGTCTAGCCCTGTCATGGAAGCCCGTGTCAGGGTAGGGATGTACACGGCCCGGGGGCTCTCCCTAGAGGGAGCCCCCCTCCCACGCACCAGTGGAAGCACCATGCTCCGCACTAGCTGATGACACTGCTGAGGAGCAGCTATGCCCGTACACATACGGAAGCGCTATGCTCTGCGCTTGTGATAAACAACTGAGGGCGGCCCAACGACCGCATCAACCTCAGGGAGCCCCAGAGCTCAGTGTCTGGCCTGATCGCAACACCTCCCTCGGGAGCGTCGTGCGAGGGCAGTGGGCACGGGGGCTGCGCCCGGGTCACGCCCGAGCGTACGCCACCCAGCCAGGTCCTCCGGACCTGGTCGTTACGCGCCCCTCCCCGAGCGGAGCCAAGCTATCAAGGTCATTTGAACATCAAGGGGGGCTCCTGAGCATCGCAACTCAGGAGCCTAACTGGTCACGTAGCCCCTCACACCTTGGTCCCATCCTGGTGATCCGGTCGGGGCCAACGGCGGTTGAGGTATCCGCGGGGCCGGGCTCTGCCGACGTAGAACGATGGATCTACCCGTACGTTTGCTTCCTATAAGCTATTTGCGCGTCAAGGGGGACTCCTGAGCATCGCGACTCAGGAGCCTAACTAGTCACGTATCCCCTCACTCCTTGGTCCCATCCTGGTGATCCGGTCGGGGCCAACCGGGGCTGAGGTATGCACGGGGCCAGGCTCTGCCGACGTAGAATGTAAAGCAAATAGGAAGAAAACTGCAAAATCGCGAAGCAAATATTACAAACCATAATTGTCTTCACAATACCAGACGCAAGTTTAAACGCCTCCACGAGGCATGGTGCACATTTCAGGAATTAAGCAGGAACGAAGCCGCAAGTAGATCACCCTTGGACACCGCCGTCGCTCGGCAGGGACTCTACTCCCGTGGTGGTATTGCCTTCGCATGTACCACCACCCAAGGCCGCAGGATCAGCAGCACTACCTGCCATGGGCGCAGGAGCGAAGGCGCGAAACTTCCCCAGCAAGGCCTCCACCTGGCCCTTCACGGCTTCAGCAGTAGTGGCGTAGCACTCGCCGTCGACAGGCTCCAACAACTCATCAAGGTTGGCGTCAGGGTTATGGAGGTGGAGGTGGCTGAAGACACGCGTCAGCGCCACGGAAGAAAGGACGCGAGGTTCTACCTCTGCCATGGGGCCGATGCCGCTCACGACTTCCTCAAGCACCTCGACCAAGTAAGGAAGCAGTTGGGTGGGGCTATCCTCGTCGGTAGCCAGAGGCTTCTCCAGGCCCTTTTCATAGAGTGCCTTCAGCTCCACGCGAGACCTCTCCTCGAGGAGTGCAAAGGCCACACTGTCCTCGGCCAGAACCTTCGCCTTCCTGTCAAGCTCGGCTTTCTCCGCCCTCACCTTCTGCTCCAGCGCTTCCGGCGGGCCGCGCCCAGTGGTCTGCGCGTCCGCCAACCGCGTGTTCTCGGTGTCATGGTCCCTGACGGCATCCTCCCGAGCCTTCATCCTCTCCTCCTCCGCCTAGCGGCCACGAGCTTCTTCGGCGTGCTTGTCGTGCAAATCCTTCAGCTCGGTCTCCAGTGCATTGCAGCGGTCCTGGGCGGTCGCGACATCCCTCAACGTCACCTCACGAGCGGCTGCGGCTTGGGTGGCGGCCTGCTTCTCCTTCTTAGAGGCTGCCACAGCCCGCCTTAGCGCCGCTCGGACGGAGGCGTCAGAGTGAAGCCAGCCGGAAACCAACTCCAGACGCCCCGCTACCAGATGGGAGTCGGTGCCCTGGAGGTCTTCTTGCAGCTGAGCCATCTCGGAAAGGGCACATTCCAAGACATCGGGGGAGGCGGAAGGACCTGGAACCAGCGGCACAGCAGAAGAAGGCGGCGGCAGCGTAGCCATGGCTTGGGAGACTGGGGGCTCCTGAGCCTTGCTTACCTCAGCAGCAGCATCGAGTAGCAGCACCTCAGGAGCCAGCATGGCCATGGGGGCTGACTCTTCACGAGGACGCCCTCCCTGGCCACGCGAGGATGACTAGGCAGGGGAGGCGCGAGCGCCGTCGCCTCCCCTCCCCGCGGAAGAAGGTGCGGCCACAGCGGACGGCTCAGTCCCAGACGGCGTCACCGCTTCCTCCTTCTTCTTCTTCGCTGCAGGCGGCGGCCTAGCCAATCGATGGTGAACATCGAGGACCAAGAGCATAATCAAGAACAAGATGGAGCGTGGACACTTACTGGTCTACCGCGGAGTAGTCCACCTTCCTCTTGCTAAGCTTGAAGCCCGGGGGCAGCCGCAAGGGCTCCAGGAGCAGAAGGAGGCGCAGCAGAAGGGATGGAGGCGGCTCCAGGCAGCGTCCGGGCAGGAGCAGCCTCTCGGGAGATCAGCGCCGACCTGCCCCTCATCGGGATCACGTACGGATCCTCCTTCTCTTGGGTGGCGTCGGCCTTGTCATCGTCTGGCAAGGTGCGGAGGATGTCAGCCCTGCACGAGGGGGAGGTCTCCCCAGTCGCCTCGGGGGTCGCCTTCGAGTCGCGCTCCTCGTGTTCCTCCTCTCCTCCTCCTCTACGGGAGTCACCCAAAAACACGTCCACCGGCGTCGTCGCCCCCCGGTCCACAAGGGGCGTCGGCGGCACCAGGCCGCGCCCATCAAAGGTGGGCATAGAAGCCACCACCTGCGCCCTGTTCTCACGGAGGAACAAGGGGATAGGGGCATTCGGCGGATGCTCCTGGTCGTCCCCGACCAAGAGACGGAGAGCTGCGGGCATCTCCTCATCAGTCAGAGCCACCGGACTCAGGCCAAGCTTGTTGTCTGTACCCCCAAGCATCCATAAGGGGCGCGAGCGCGCCTGAAGCGGAGCCACCCGCTGCATCAAGCATTCCCTCAGGAGCGCGGCCCCTGTCAACTTCTCCGCCTTCGTGTTGCCCGGCTTCAGGTTGGTGTTCATCGCACCAATGTCGTTCGATCATCAGCAAGCTTCATGCGAGACCACCCTTCGTCAGACTGTGGCATCTCCGTTCGCAGCGCCAACCGGGGGAGGACACACTGGCATCCATCATGACCCACTTGCTCCAGAAGCCGTCGACCCTCTTCCCGGCCTTCGAAATTGTGTTGGCCTTGCCATACGCGAGAAAATTGGCACACGCCGAGGTATGGTCGCCATTGGTTCGAACAAGGAAGAAGTAGCCTGAGACGTCCATTTTGCATCATGCTTTTATATCAATATTTACTACATTATGGGCTCTTATTGCACATTATATCTCAATACTTATGGCTATTCTCTCTTATTTTACAAGGTTTGTCATGAAGAGGGGGAATGCCGGCAGCTGGAATTCTGGATGGAAAAGGAGCAAACATTGGAAACCTATTCTGCACTACTCCAAAAATCCTGAAACTCCACGAAACTTATTTTTGGAATTAATAAGAGTTACTGAGCGGAAGAAACACCGCAGGGGGCCCACACCCTGGCCAGGAGGGTGGGGGGCGCGCGCACCCCTACTGGGCGCGCCCCCTCTCTCCTGGGCCCCATGGTGGGCCCCCGATGTCCATCTTCGGCTATATGAAGGCTTTTACCCTGGAAAAAATCATGGGAAAGCTTACGGGACGAAACTCCGCCGCCACGAGGTGGAACCTTGGCGGAACCAATCTAGAGCTCCAGCAGAGCTGTTCTGCCGAGGACACTTCCCTTCAAGAGGGGGAAATCATCACCAACGATCCTCTCATTGGGAGGGGGTCAATCTCCATCAACATCTTCACCAGCACCATCTCCTCTCAAAACCCTAGTTCATCTCTTGTATCCAATCTTGTATCCAAACCACAAATTGGTACCTGTGGGTTGCTAGTAGTATTGATTACTCCTTGTAGTTGATGCTAATTGGTTTACTTGGTGGAAGATCATATGTTCAGATCTTTAATGCATATTATTACTCCTCTGATTATGAACATGAATATGCTTTGTGAGTAGTTACGTTTGTTCCCGAGGACATGGGTGAAGTCTTGCTATTAGTAGTCATGTGAATTTGGTTTCATTCGATATTTTGATGAGATGTATGTTGTCTTTTCCTCTAGTGGTGTTATGTGAATGTCGACTACATGACACTTCACCATTAATTGGGAGTAGAGGAAGGCATGGGGAAGTAATAAGTAGATGATGGGTTGCTAGAGTGACAGAAGCTTAAACCCTAGTTTATGCGTTGCTTCGTTAGGGGCTGATTTGGATCCATATGTCTAATGTTGTGGTTAGGTTTACCTTAATACTTATTTTGTAGTTGCGGATGCTTGCAATAGGTGTTAATCATAAGTGGGATGCTTGTCCAAGTAAGGGCAGTACCCAAGCACCGGTCCACCCACATATGAAATTATCAAAGTACCGAACGCGAGTCATATGAGCGTGATGAAAACTAGCTTGACGATATTTCCCATGTGTCCTCGGGAGCTCTTTTCTCATTATAAGAAATTGTCCAGGCTTATCCTTTGCTACATAAAGGATTGGGCCACCTTGCTGCACTTTATTTACTTTATTTTCTTGTTACTTGTTAAAATTTATCTTATCACAAAACTATCTGATACCTACAATTTCAGTGCTTGGAGAGAAAACCTTACTGAAAACCGCTTATCATTTCCTTCTGCTCCTCGTTGGGTTCGACGCTCTTACTTATCGAAAGGACTACGATAGATCCCTTACACTTGTGGGTCAACAAGACTCTTTTCTGGCACCGTTGCGGGGAGTGTAGCTCTTTTGGTGAGTGGAACTTGGTAAGGAAGCATTTATATAGTTTGCTTAAATTTTCTGTTACTTGTCACTATGGAAACTAATCCTTTGAGGGGGTTGTTCGGGGTATCTTCACCCTGAACAGTAGATCAAAGAGTTGCTCCTCAACCTACTGAACTTTTTGAAAATATTTACTTTGAGATTCCTTTGGTATGATAGAGAAACTGCTAGCTAATCTATTTGCAGGAGATGGAACATTGCATCCCGATTTACACCTTATCTTTCTGGATGAAGTTGGTGGATTATTTAAGCTTGCAGGTATTCCCGATGATGTTGTCAAAAGGAAGGTCTTCCCTTTATCTTTGAAGGGAGATGCATTGACATGGTATAGGCTATTTGATGATACGAGATCTTGGAATTATAAACAATTGAAGTTGGAATTTCACCAGAAGTTCTATTCTATGCATCTTGTTCATCGTGATCGTAATTACATATATAATTTTTGGCCTCGCGAAGGAGAAAGCATCGCTCAAGCTTGGGGGAGGCTTGAGTCAATGTTATATTCACGCCCCAATCATGAGCTCTCCTGAGAAATGATTATTGAAAATTTTTATGCTCGGCTTTCACTCAATGATCGCAACCTGCTCGATACTTCCCGTGCTGGTTCTTATATGCTGAAGACTATTGATTTCAAATGGGACTTATTGGAAAGAATTAAATGCAACTCTGAAGATTGGGATTCCGACGATGGTAAGGAGTCATGTATGACACCTAAGTTCGATTGTGTTAAATCTTTTATGGATACCGATGCTTTCCGTGGATTTAGTGCTAAGTATGGACTTGACTCTGCGATAGTAGCTTCTTTCTGTGAATCTTTTTCTACTCACGTTGATCTCCCTAAAGAGAAGTGGTTTAAATATAATCCCCCATTGAAGTAAAAGTAGTTGCACCTATTACATTTGAAGAAAAGACTGTCACTATAGTGATCCTATTGTTCCTACTACTTATGTTGAGAAACCTCCTTTCCCTGTTAGGATAAAGGATCATGCTAAAACTTCGACTGTTGTTCGTAAGAGTAATACTAGGACTTATACACCTCCTGAACAAATCAAAGTTGAACCTAGTATTGCAATGGTTAAAGATCTCTTGGATGATGATTTAGATGGGCATGTTATTTATTTCTGTGGTGAGACTGCTAATATTGCTAGACCAGATACTAAGATACCTAGACCTGTGGTAGGCATGCCTGTTATTTCTGTTAAAATAGGAGATCATTGTTATCATGGCTTATGTGATAGGGTGCTAGTGCTAGTGCAATACCCTATGACTTATATAAACAAATTATGCATGATATTGCACCCTTTGAATTGGAAGACATTGATGTTACTATTAAGCTTGCTAATAGGGATACCATTAAACAAGTTGGAATAGTTAGAGATGTTGAAGTCTTGTGTGGGAAGGTTAAATATCCTCCTTATTTCCTTGTTCTTGGTAGACCCTTCTTGAATATCATTAATGCTAAGATTGATTGTGAAAGGATACTGTTACAATTGGCTTAGAGGGTATGTCTCATGAGTTTAACTTTGCTAAGTTTCATAGACAACCTCGTGATAGTAAATCACCTAGTAAGGTCGTACCTCCTACTGATCCGTTAGAACAATATTTGCTAGACCATGAAAATGATATGTTTATGAAGGAAAGAAGGGAAATAGATGAAGTGTCCCTTAAACAGGAACCTTTGCTAAAACACAACCTTCCCTTTGAAATTCTTGGGGATCCCCCTCCACCCAAGGGTGATCCCATGTTTGAACAAACCATTACCTAATAATCTTAAGTATGCTTATATTGATGAAAAGAAAATATATCCTGTTATTATTAGTGCTAACTTTTCAGAGCAAGAAGAAGAAAGATTATTGAAAACTCTGAAGAAGCACCGCGCTGTTATTGGATATACTATGGATGATCTTAAGGGCATTAGCCCCACGTTATGCCAACACAAAATTAATTTGCAGGATGATGCCAAACCAGTTAGAGATCCTCAACGACTATTGAATCCTAAGATGAAAGAAGTGGTAAGAAAGGAGATACTAAAGCTCCTTGAGGCAGGTATAATTTATCCCGTTGCTGATAGTGAATGGGTAAGCCCTGTCCACTGTGTTCCTAAAAAGGGAGGTTTTATCGTTGTTCCTAATGATAAAGATGAATTGATCCCGCAAGGAATTATTACAGGTTATAGGGTGGTAATTGATTTCCGTAAATTAAATAAAGCTACTAGGAAAGATCATTACCCTTTACCTTTTATTGATCAAATGCTAGAAAGATTATCCAAACATACACATTTCTGCTTTCTAGATGGTTATTCTGGTTTCTCTCAAATACATATGTCAGCAAAAGGATCAACTAAAAACTACTTTTACTTGCCCTTTTGGTACTTTTGCTTATATACGTATGCCTTTTGGTTTATGTAATGCACCTGCTACCTTTCAAAGATGCATGATGGCTATATTCTCTGACTTTTGTGAAAAGATTTGTGAGGTATTCATGGATGATTTCTTCATTTATGGATCCTCTTTTGATGATTGCTTGAGCAACCTTGACCGAGTTTTGCAGAGATGCGAAGACACTATTCTCGTCTTGAATTGGGAGAAGTGTCACTTTATGGTTAATGAAGGCACTGTGTTGGGGAACAAGATCTCCGAGAGAGGTATTGAAGTTGATAAAGCCAAAGTTGATGCTATTGAAAAGATGCCATGTCCCAAGGACATAAAAGGTATAAGAAGTTTCCTTGGTCATGCCGGTCTTTATATGAGGTTCATTAAGGACATTTCTAAAATCTCTAGGCCTCTGACTAATTTATTGCAAAAAGATATTCCTTTTGTCTTTGATGATGATTGTGTAGAAGCATTTGAAATAATTAAGAAAGCTTTGATCACTGCACCTATTGTTCAGCCACTTGATTGGAATTTACCTTTTGAAATTATGTGTGATGCTAGTGATTATGGTGTAGGTGCTGTTCTAGGGCAAAGAGTTGATGAGAAATTGAATGTTATCTAATATTCTAGTAAGACTCTTGATACTGTCCAGAGAAATTATGCTACTACTGAAAAAGAGTTCTTAGGAGTTATGTTTCCATGTGATAAGTTTAGACCGTATATTGTCGATTCCAAAGTTACTATTCACACTAATCATGCTGCTATTAAATATCTTATGGAAAAGAAAGATGCTAAGCCTAGACTCATTAGATGGGTTCTCTTGCTCCAAGAATTTGACTTGCATATTATTGATAGAAAGGGAGCGGACAACCCCGTTGCAGACAACTTGTCTAGGTTAGAGAATGTTCTTGATGACCCACTGCCTATTGATGATAGCTTTCCTGATGAACAATTAGCTGTCGTTAATGCTTCTCGTATTGCTCCTTGGTATGGTGATTATGCTAATTATATTGTTGCTAAATTTATACCTCCTAGTTTCACATACCAGCAAAAGAAAAAGTTCTTGTATGATTTAAGACATTTCTTCTGGGATGACCCACACCTTTATAAACAAGGAGTAGATGGTGTTATTCGACGCTGTGTACCTGAGCATGAACAGGAACAGATCCTACACAAGTGACACCATGCTTTAGATAGAACTGCACACAAGATACTGCAATCTGGTTTTTATTGGCCTACTCTATTCAAAGATGCTCGTAAGTTTGTCTTATCTTGTGATGAATGTCAAATAATAGGTAATATTAGTAGACATCAAGAAATGCCTATGAATTACTCTCTTGTTATTGAACCGTTTGATTTTTGGGGCTTCAATTATATGGGACCTTTTCCTGCCTCTAATGGTTACACTTATATTTTAGTTGTCGTTGATTACGTTACTAAGTGGTTAGAAGCTATTCCAACTAGTAGTGCTCATCATAACACTTATATTAAAATGCTTAAAGAAGTTATTTTTTCGAGGTTTGGAGTCCCTAGATATCTTATGACTGATGGTGGTTCACATTTTATTCATGGTGCTTTCCGTAAGATGCTTGCTAAGTATGATGTTAATCATAGAATCACATCTCCTTATCATCCTCAGCCTAGTGGTCAAGTAGAGTTGACCAATAGAGAGCTCAAATTAATTTGCAAAACACTGTCAATAGATCTAGAAAGAATTGGTCCAAAAAACTTGATGATGCATTATGGGCCTATAGAACTGCATACAAAAATCCTATGAGTATGTCTCCATATAAGATGGTTTAGGGAAAAGCTTGTCATTTACCTCTTGAACTTGAACATAAAGCATATTGGGCTATTAAAGAGCTCAACTATGACTTCAAACTTGCTGGTGAGAAGAGGTTGTTTGACATTAGCTCGCTTGATGAATGGAGAACCCAAGCCTATGAGAATGCCAAGCTATTCAAAGAAAAAGTCAAACGCTGGCATGACAAAAGGATTCAAAAGCGTGAGTTTAACGTAGGTGATTATGTGTTATTATTCAACTCTCGTTTAAGATTTTTTGCAGGACAACTTCTCTCTAAATGGGAAGGCCCTTACATTATCGAGGAGGTCTATCGTTCTGGTGCCATAAAAATCAACAGCTTTGAAGGCACAAGTCCGAGGGTGGTGAACGGTCAAAGAATTAAACATTATATTTCAGGTAATCCTATCAATGTTCAAACTAATATTATTGAAACCATAACCCCGGAGGAATACATAAGGGACACTTTCCAAGACGTTCCAGACTCCGAAAAGGAATATGTATGTGGTACGGTAAGTAAACCGACTCCAAAACAACTCCAATGGCAATTTTTATCAGTTTTGGAATATTTAAGAATTTTAGGAAGAAAGAAGTAGTCCGAAAGGGACACAAGGCCTCCACGAGGGTGGAGGGTGCGCCCACCCTTACTGGGCGTGCCCCCCTGTCTTGTGGACACCTCGTGTGCCTCCCGGACTCCTTTTCTTACACATTACGTATTTTGGTCGGTAAAAATTCATTATATAAACTCCCGAAGGTTTTGACCACCGTATCACGCAAATATCCTCTGTTTTCGTTTCGAGCTATTTCTGTTTCAGATCTAGAGCATCATGGAGTCTCCAAGCGCTTCCAAGGACAAGTTTTTCAAGAGGGTTATCAACCCCTATCTCGCGGAGGTGCTGCAACACCCTCAAACCATTGAGATGCGTGAGGGGGTGCTGCACATCTGCGATATGGAGGGACCAAGGCATACCGGAAGCGTGTGTCGGCGTTCTGGGAACGGGGGTCCCCAGACTTGGCTGCCTGTGGCCTGCGAAGTGGCTCAAGTGGTGGCCGAGTACGGCCCATCTCCATCAGCACAAGACTCAAGACCCTCGAGATGGGCCAAGCCTCACGAGGCGAAGATATCAAGGCAGGGTACCTCGCGAGGTGCTCGTGATGCAAGCCATGACGATCGGGACCAGGTGGGCGCCGACCTGTGTAGTGTCCTTGTTTCCTCTTTGGTGCAAAGGGGGCAAGCACAAGCATGGAGTACCGTGGCATCAGGCAAAGGTTACCATTTCAGTGCAACGAGACCAAGACCAGCAGAGTGGTAGGATAGAGGTCACCGTGGAGCCCAAGGCGGCGTCATCACCAGTACCTTTGGCAGCCGAAGACCAACTTTAGTCAAGATAACTTGTACTAGATGTTCCCCTTCGAAATGGCCATTGTTGGCGCCCTTCCCGCTTAATATTTGGGAAGAGGCCCATGGCCTCTATATATAGGGATAGCCACCACAGAATATGGGCATCTGGTTCGGCATCCAAGAGGCGATAGAACTCACCCAAGCAGTTCATCGCACCAGCTCAAAAACACCTCTCGCGAGGCTGTTCTTCCCTTGTACTGTTCATCATCAGCCCTTGAGGCAATCCACCACACCACACACTGGAGTAGGGTATTACACCACAACGGTGGCCCGAAGCAGTATAAATCTCGTGTCCCTTGTGCTCTTCATCGTTTTAGCTTAGATTCTCACGAGGCGATCCGACGTAGGTTGGTAGGGGAAAGATCTTCGTGCGCACCCCAGAGTTTGAACCTTAAGTGTCTGTCGGAACCCAACATCCGACATTTGGCGCGACAGGTAGGGGTGCACCGAAATCTTTCTTCCGCTGTTTCGCGTTCGATCTTCCGTCGTGTCCATGGCTCACGCTCGTCGGGCTCGTGCCGAGCATTGGGCGGCTCTCGCCGCCCGCGTCGCCCAGAAGCCTCCCGTCGGTGGGTGTCCCCATCGTTCCCCATCGCCTGCCGCCAACTCCGCCACCGGCCCGGCGGGGAACGAGCAGCAGGGCTCGTTGCTGCATCCTTCGGTGCGGCAGGAAGGCCGCACCGCTACTCTGTCGCTGACTCCAGCTGGTCCGTCGTCCCATGCCCGTTGCGCCCCCACGGACGCGCACGCCGCGTTGCTCTTGGTGCGTGAGCTCCTGCACAACCATCCCGTCTACGACCTCTATGAGGAGTGGCTCGCTCGCATCACCGAGCTCGTCAGCGCCGCAGGGGGCTCCCTGCGCCATCCCTCTCGCTACCTAGCCCTCCATCCTGTGCAGGAGGCACAGATCAGGAGGCGCCTCCGCCACCTCCTCCCCAAGACGGCGTCTTGGCTCCAAGGCGCGCGACCCCAGGATGAGATCCACCATGTCTGGAGCCCGCGCGACAAGAAATGAGCTGCCAAGAATTCCCTCGTCCCCAAGAAGGTGCAAGCGTGCTCCCGGCACCGGCACGCCACGACTGCCCCTGCGCCAGCACGTCAAGACCCTGCGCTGCTCTAGGCAGCGGCACGTGGGAATCTCCAGGAGCAAGCCCCGCATCAGCAGAGAGCTCCGGTGGTCACCGCAGGCTGCCGCGCCTTCACCACCAATCTACGCAGTGTCGCCTGGCCGGGCAAGTTCAAGCCTGACCTGCCTCCTCGCTACGACGGCACTGCACACCTCGCGGAGTTCCTACAGCTCTATGAGTTGGGCATCGAAGCCGACAATGGAGACGAAAAGGTCATGGCGAACTAGTTTCCCATGGCACTCAAGGACGGCGCCCGCACCTGGCTCCTGAACCTAGCCCCTGGCACGATCTCCTCCTGGGATGACATGCGCACCCGCTTCATCGCCAACTTCCAGGGCACGCCCGACCATACACCGGTCGTGGGTGACCTACGCCGAATCAAGCAGCTGCCTAGAGAGACCTTGGAGAAGTACATCCAACGCTTCAACAACGCTCGCCTCAAGATTCCCAGGGTGACCGAGGAGGTCATCATCTCAGCGTTCTCTGATGGCATCCGCGATGTCAAGATGAAGGAGGAGCTGGCGATCCACGAAGATCTGTGTACGTCTCTAGAGCTGTTCAACCTGGCGACCAAGTGCGCAAGGGCTGAGGAGGGACGCCTCTCTCTTCTCGTGCTCCCAGCAGCAGACCCAAAAGAGAAGAAATCCAAGGCCAAAGATGTGGAGCGCAAGGGGGCAGTTGTGCTCGCAGCAGAGCCGGACACAAAGCGCGGCAGGGACTAGTCGGAGTCGTCCAAGGGCAGACGGTACTGTGTGTACCACGATCTCCATACCCACAACACCAACGAATGCCAAGAGCTCAGGACCGTGCGATAAGCCCGAGTCGGTCGACGCCCCAAGCGCAACGATCGGGTCTATGGCCGAGGCGGAGCAAGAGGTGGAGGACGATGGGACGACCGTGGCCCTCGCCAAGGTTGGCGTGACCGGCCTCGCGAGGACCGCTGGCAGGACCAGCCTCGTGAGGGATCTTGTAGAGATCAGCCTCGTGAGGATCGCCCACAAGGCAACACAAGACTTCCTCCTCTGCCACCACCACCAAGAAGGAATGAGGACCATCATCGGGACGAGGGGGCTGGGGGCTTCCAGGAGCCGCGTGCAATCGCTTGCATCTTGGGCGGCGCTCAGGCCCCAGCTTCTCAGTGCATCTTCAAGTAGTTTGCTCGCGAGGTGAATGTAGTCCTCCCCAAGCTTGAGGCCACACGCCCTCTAAGGTGGTCCGCATGCGCCATCATGTTCACCCCAGCGGATCAGCTCAACTGCGCGGCAATGGTGGGTGTCCTCCCGATGCTCTGCTCCCCAGTCATCAGCAATGTGCAAGTTACCAGGACCCTCATCGACGGCGGGGAAGGGCTCAACGTCCTGTCCAACGAGACGTTCAACAATCTTCAAGTGCCATACGATCAGCTTCAGCCAACCAAGCCCTTCTCAAGAGTCACTAATGGTTCCACTGTCCCGATAGGGCATGTCTGCCTCCCCGTCACCTTTGGATAGCACAACAACTACCACACCGAGCTCATTGACTTCGACGTCACCCACATTCGCCTGCCATACAATGCCATCCTCGGGTATCTAGCCCTGGCCAAGTTCATGGCGGTGACTCACCATGGCTACAATGCCCTCAAGATGCCAGGAAGTGGCGGGGTCATCCCGGTCCCCTATGAAGAGAAGGATGTTGTGTGCTCCCTCAATCACGCCTTCCAAGCCGTGTCAATTGAGGACCCAGACATCAAGAATGGAAACCTTCCTGAAGCGGCTCCCAAGAAGAAGACATCACCTGGCTCAAGGCCTCAGGTGGCAGGCGCCTCCGGAGGCGCCACATCCGGACATGCGCCCATCCAAGGGGCGCCACCCTCCGTCGCATAGGAAGGCGTGCCCGGTGCCCTCCTCGGGCAAGGCTCAGGGGCTCTTTCCTGGGGAGCCACTGACTTTGCCAAGGTCACGAGGGAGGCGCTTGGGCACCACTTGGAGGCGTGCTTCAAGGCACGTTTCCCTCAGGAAGGCGTGAGGCAAGGAGGGCCCAACCCTCAGGAGTTCATCACCAAGGTCGCTCAGGAGTTGCAGGAATCGAGACTCGTGCGCGGCAACCGCCGCCTGCCCAGCGTAGCTCCCCATCCAGGCAAGGATGGCAGGCTGCGCTTATGCATCGACTACCCAGGGCTTAATCAAGTCGCGTCTCAGGAGTGCTTCTAGCCTTTGCGCGTGGGGCGTTGCGCGAGTCCACCGCACAACTACATTCGCATGCCCTTAGGCCTGCCGAATGTGGCTGTAGCCCACCAACGCCTGATGAGGAGCATTCTGGAAGCTCAGGTGGCCAAGTATCACGCGCTCCTGGAGGAAATGGAGATGGACCTCACCGAGCCGCCCGAACCTCCTGAGCCTCCCGAGCCTCGGGGCCCCGAGGGCTCGTGATGATTGGTTTCTTTGCCTTACGTCGTCAGCTGCTCCGACTCTAACTCTGGAATGGTATCAGGTGACTTCTTTCAAGTTTCGTTTTAGCTGGGAGCACCCTCAGGGCTGCATCATCCCCAGGCCGCGTGGGTCTGTCCCCGCGGCATGTATCCGTTTTGCTTTTGCCGTCAGCTTACCTTATTGGGGGCACCCCTCGGGCTGCATCATCCCCAAGTCGCTTGGGCCTGACCTAGTGGCGTTTGCCTTTCTCTGCATCTATCTAAGTTGATTTGCTTCTTCATGCTTAACTTGCCCAAGATAATCGCCTGCTCGATTGACATCTACCTTTGGAGCCGCTCACTCTAGCATGGTGCTTGCGCATGGGTCCGTCCCTGCAACGTTGACAAATCTGAGTGGTCGAGCTCTGGCCGCGGCAGCCCCGGATAGCGCTACCTCACCAGGCCCTCGGTGCCTCAATCACTCCCTCGGAGCAACCAATGGTTGGTTGGCAACCGTAATGGCAGTCCTTGTTTTCCTTGTGTTGGTATACAGGATCCATGTAAGGAGTAGCGTGGAGGCGTCCCGAGCTCCCTCTCCCTCTCTACCATATGATCCACTCGCGCGTTAAAAGGGGGGCACCTGAGCATCGCGACTCATGGGCTCTTACTGGCTCTCCAGCCCTCACCCCCCGGCCTTGACCCACGGCATCGCGACCTGTCATACCAGCGGCGGCTGAGCTCGCTCGAGGGCCGGGACCTGGGGACGTAGAGCATGAAGGGAAGTGCGGGGAAGAGGGGAGAAGCTCATGAGGACCGACCGAGCAACATCCCAGCTGCCGGCACGCGGGCCAGGCACCTCGCCGAAGAACGACTCCAAGTTCACGAGATAAGTCACGCCCCTACAGAAGCTAAACCAACGCAACGCCAAACCCATGCCTAGTGTAGCTCTGTCACGGTGATGTTGCCTTCCTTTCTCGCCTAGCGGAGGCTGCTTGAGCGCTAAAGGGGACCTCCTAAGCATCGCGACTCAGGGGCTCTTACTAGACCTTGGGACGCTCACCTCCTAGCCTTGACCACGGCATCACGACTCAGGGGCTCTTATTGGACCTTGGGCCGCTCACCTCCTGGCCTTGACCACGACATCGCGACCTGGCATACCAGCGACGGCTGAAGCCTGCCTGGGGACCGGGACCTGGCAGTGTAGAGCACCAAGCCCTCGTGAGGAAAGAAAGGGGGAGCCGAGCTGGGACAGGACACGCATTTCGCATCGATTCATAATAAGGATATAATATTCACAAAAGACATGCCAGGCGCCTTACATACCCCCGCGGGGTGTTAATTCGATTCCTCGCAGGGAACAAAAGGTGTTAGTCCACAGGAGACGCCATCATTAACAGTGGGCCGTCAGGCGCCGGCGCCAACCCCATCCAGATTAGTGGCGGCCTGATGCAGCTGCCCTGCTCCGAGCATGACGCGAGCTTGGGGGCTCATAGCTGTCGTCGCTCATCTCCGGAGTCACGTGAAGCTCGGGGGAGTCGCTGGATTCTCCGGCTCCTTCGCTGCTGCCTGAGGAGCTGCTGGGGAATAGGTTGGCAGGCCTGGTCCTCGCCACCTATTTGCCCCGGCCGCTTCCCTTGGGGGAGCACTCCCGCCGGTGTCCTTCTGTGTCGAAGACCTTGAAGAACATCAAGGAGGCGCCATCGTATTCAAGATGAATTACGAGGGAACCCCCTGTCCGGCAGACCCGGGCGATCTCGCCCCAGCCCCGGGTCATGTAGACCTTGCCTAGAGCAATGACCGTGACCTCCGCTCCGGTCGCAAGGGTGCTATAGTCAGCATGCTGCAGCCAGAGCTCCAGAGACCCAGTCGGCGGCACCTCGAAGGCGAAGGAGGGAGGAAGGCGAATCCAAGAGCGTGGAGCTATAGCAGTGTGAAGCAAAAGCTCGCGAGAAGAGTTCTCGACTCCAGGGATGACGACGCGCACCGCCGTGACTCGCCGGCGTCGCCGTTGGCATCGTCGGTGTCTCTCAGCACCATCTTTTCCAGGGCCCTCGATTCGGGCATACAAGGGCAGCGGGAACCCAGGCGGTGGCCGCTCGTACCAGGGCCATAACGTCTCCTGCCATGCAACCACGTCGCAGCGGCCGGGGACCGGCCGTTTCTTCGACAGAAGCGGGTGGGGACCCTCTCGGGGGGCCTTTCCCTTCTCTTCCGCAGAAAACCGGCGAATCGGCGCCATTGGTGTAAGGTGGAGCAAGGGCGAGGAGAAGAAGAAGGGGAGAAGCAGGAAGAGATGGACTGCGGGGGCTCTCTCCCGCCCGTACTTATAGTCCGGAGGAGGCCAACCGTCGGCCACCACGATCACAGGTAATCATGACCCATTTTCTCCATGCAGGGACTTGTCAAGTCGAGCAGTTGCCGAGGGAGCGTGGGGAAGCGGAGATGCCCACGTCCAATCAACTGCCACGTGCCGCTCCGCACTTGCCCCTTCGCTTCTTTGCTAAGCCAAGTCAGAGCGCGCCTTGGTCTCGGGGGCTACTGTCTCCGTTCTGGGAACGGGGGTCCCCAGACTTGCCTGCCTGTGGCCTGTGGCATGGCTCAAGTGGTGGCCCAGTACGGCCCATCTCCATCAACACAAGACTCAAGACCCTCGCGAGGGGCCAAGCCTCGCGGGCGGACGACACAAGACTTCTTCAGGAACAGCCTCGCCAGGCAGGCTCACGAGGAGGCGAAGATATCAAGGCAGGGTACCTCGCGAGGTTCTCGTGATGCAAGCCATGACGATCGGGACCAGGCGGGCGCCAGGCGGGCGTCGGCCTGCGCAGTGTCCTTGTTTCCTCTTTGGTGCAAAGGGGGCAAGCACAAGCGTGGAGTACCAATGCATCAGGCAAAGGTTACCATTTCAGTGCAATAGGACCAAGACCAGCAGAGCGGCAGGATGGAGGTCACCATGGAGCCCAAGGCGGCGTCATCGCCAGTACCTTTGGCAGCCAAAGACCAACTTTAGTCAGGATAACTTGTACTAGATGTTCCCCTTTGAAATGGCCATTATTGGCGCCCTTCCTGCTCCATATTTGGGAAGAGGACCAGGGCCTCTATATATAGGGATAGCAACCACAGAATAGGGGCATTTTGTTCGGCATCCAAGAGGCGATCGAACTCACCCAAGCAGTTCATTGCACCAGCTCAAGAACACCTCTCGCGTGGTTGTTCTTCCCTTGTACTATTCATCATCAGCCCCTGAGGCAATCCACCACACCACACACTGGAGTAGGGTATTACACCACAATTGTGGCCCGAACCAGTATAAATCTCGGGTCCCTAGAGTTCGAACTTTAAGGGTCTGCCGGAACCCAACATCCGACAGCATGGAGACAAAGCTCGATGCCGTGGAGCAGCAAGTTTTCAAGTGCCAAGGGATGGTGGATCGTGGACTCAACGCCAACCAGATGATGATCACGGAGTTAACCAACAACCACAAGCTAGATGCCAAAGTCATTGGGGAGACCATATGCAAGCTTCAAGAGAAAATCGAGCACCTCCAAGCCCAGATCTATGACCTGCAAAGTCAGAACTGTGAGTATGAATATAGGTTCAAGAGGATGAGTTTGGCTGCATATTTAAGGATCCCGGAGACTCGATCATCCTTCTATGATGGTGAGCCTATGCCTTGGAAGATGGAAGACAAGCCTACATCATCAACAACTCCTACTTCACCACCTCTGAGGACATAATCACATGGGTACGGGCACTCCCCTTGGCAACTGCCAAGCTTGGGGGAGGTGCCCCGATATCGTATCACCATCACACTCCTATCTTTACCGTTTTATTTAGTTCGATCCATTTAGTAGTATCTTGATCTAGTAGATTGAAGTTTTGATATCAAGTAGTTTTGAGTTTTGCTTTGTGATCTATTTATGTAATCGAGTCCGTGAGCTATCTATAATAAAGATTAGTGTTGAGTCAAGGGCTTTGCTATGTTTCTATGATCTTGAGAAAGTAGAGAATAAATGAGTTCATATTGATCTTATGATTAGTGATGACTTCACACATAGAAAGTATGAGGCATAAATGTTGTTGAGAGTTGGCAAACGTAGTTTTGGTCATTGTTGCAATTAATAGGAAATAATAAGGAAAGAGGGGTTCACATACAAATATATTATCTTGGACATCTTTTATGATTGGGTGCACTTATTAAGTATGACATGCTAAAAGAGTTGACGTTGGACAAGGAAGACAACGTAATGGTTTATGTTTTCTGACATCTCAGTTAAAGTATATTGTCATTGACCTTCCAAACATGTTGAGCTTGCCTTTCCCCCTCATGCTAGCCAAATTCCTTGCACTAAGTAGAGATACTATTTGTGCTTCCAAATATCCTTAAACAAAGTTTTGCCATGAGAGTCCACCATACCTACCTACGGACTGAGTAAGATCCTTCAAGTAAGTTGTCATGTTGTAGGCAATAAAAATTGCTATCTAAATATGTATGACTTATTAGTGCAGAGAAAATAAGCTTTATATGATCTTGTTGTGGAAGCAATAAAAGCGACGGGCTGCATAGTAAAGGTCCACATACAAGGGGCAATATAAAGTGACGTTCTTTTGCATTAAGATTTTGTGCATCCAACACTAAACGCACATGACAAACTCTGCTTCCCTCTGCGAAGGGCCTATCTTTTACTTTATGTTTTTACTTTATGCTTCAGTCAAGGTGATCCTCACCTTTCCCTTTTCATTTTATCCTTTGGCAAGCTCTTCGTGTTTGAAAGATCATGATACATATATCCAGTTGGATGTAAGTTAGCATGGATTATTATTGATGACATCACCTAAAGGTGAATACATTGGGAGGTAACATAATAAGCCCCTATCTTTCTCAGTGTCCGGTTGAAACTCCATAATCACAAGTATTGCATGAGTGTTAGCAATTGTAGAGGACTACATGATAGTTGAGTATGTGAACTTGCTGAAAAGCTCTATTCTTGACTCTTTCTAATGTTATGATAAGTTGCAACTGCTTCAATGATTGAGATTATAGTTTGTTAGTTCCCAATGAAGTTTCTGAACCATACTTGACATTGTGAATTGATTGTTACTTGAGTATAAGAAATCAAATGATAAAATCTATATATGTTGCTGTTATAAGAATGATCATGATGCCCTCGTGTCCGTATTTTATTTTTATCAACACCTCTATCTCTAAACATGTGGACATATTTTTCGATTTCGGCTTCCGCTTGAGGACAAGCGAGGTCTAAGCTTGGGGGAGTTGATACGTCCATTTTGCATCATGCTTTTATATCAATATTTATTGCATTATGGGCTGTTATTGCACATTATATCTCAATACTTATGGCTATTCTCTCTTATTTTACAATGTTTACCATGAAAAGGGGGAATGCTGGCAGCTGCAATTCTAGCTGGAAAAGGAGCAAACATTGGAAACCTATTCTGCACTGTTCCAAAAATCCTGAAACTCCACGAAATTTATTTTTGGAATTAATAGGAATTATTGAGCGGAAGAAACACATCAGGGGGGCCACACCCTGGACAGGAGGGTGGGGGCGCGCCCACCACTACTGGGCGTGCCCCCTATCTCCTAGGCCCCCTGGTGGCCCCCCGGTGTCCATCTTCTGCTATATGAAGGCTTTTACCCTGGAAAAAATCGTGGGCAAGCTTACGGGACGAAACTCCGCCACCACGAGGCGGAACCTTGGTGGAACCAATCTAGAGCTCCGGCAGAGCTGTTCTGCCGGGGACACTTCCCTCTGGGAGGGGAAAATCATCACCATCGTCATCACCAATGATCTCTCATCGGGAGGGGATCAATCTCCATCAACATCTTCACCAACACCATCTCCTCTCAAAACCCTAGTTCATCTCTTGTATCCAATCTTGTATCCAAACCACAAATTGGTACCTGTGGGTTGCTAGTAGTGTTGATTACTCCTTGTAGTTGACGCTAATTGGTTTACTTGGTGGAAGATCATATGTTCAGATCTTACAACATATTATTACTCCTCTGATTATGAACATGAATATGCTTCGTGAGTAGTTACGTTTGTTCCTGAGGACATGGGTGAAGTCTTGCTATTAGTATTCATGTGAATTTGATATTCGTTTGATATTTTGATGAGATGTATGTTGTCTTTTCCTCTAGTGGTGTTATGTGAACATCGACTACATGACACTTCACCATTAATTGGGCCTAGAGGAAGGCATGGGGAAGTACTAAGTAGATGATGGGTTGCTAGAGTGACAGAATCTTAAACCCTAGTTTATGTGTTGCTTCGTTAGGGGCTGATTTGGATCCATATGTCTAATGTTGTGGTTAGGTTTACCTTAATACTTCTTTTGTAGTTGCGGATGCTTGCAATAGGGGTTAATCATAAGTGGGATTCTTGTCCAAGTAAGGGCAGTACCCAAGCACCGGTCCACCCACATATCAAATTATCAAAGTACTGAACGCGAATCATATGAGCGTGATGAAAACTAGCTTGACGATAATTCCCATGTGTCCTTAGGAGCTCTTTTCTCATTATAAGAAATTGTCCAGGCTTATCCTTTGCTGCATAAAGGATTGGGCCACCTTTCTGCACTTTATTTACTTTATTTACTTGTTACTCGTTACAATTTATCTTATCACAAAACTATCTGTTACCTACAATTTCATTGCTTGCAGAGAAAACCTTACTGAAAACAGCTTATCATTTCCTTCTGCTCCTCGTTGGGTTCGACACTCTTACTTATCGAAAGTACTACAATAGATCCCTTACACTTGTGGGTCATCATAGCGCAGCAGCGCCACAGACGGCATCACCCCAACATGTGCCTCGTAGTAGTAGGCGAAAATCAACAAGAGAAGAATGGAGTTGGGATGGAGATGAAGGGCCTGCAACCTGTAATGGTGGAGGATGGCATAGAAGAAGGCGGAGAAGGGGGGGGACTAGGCCTGCGACGACGGTGTTCATGAAAAAGGGATAGAAAGTGCTGCCCTGAACCTCCGGCATGGCGGAGCCAGCCCGGAGTTCGGTCTTCCCCTTCTCACTGCTCTCCCCCACTGTTAGCAGGCGCGTGGCGGTGAGATTCTTCTTTGGGACGGTGGGCACGTCCAGGGCCGGCTCGTACCAGGCAGGCGGCGCGTCAACCTTGGCCTTCCAGGGCGCCATTGGTTGCTCAAGGGGAAGGAGTGGAGCGGATCTGGAGATTTGAGAAGCAAGGAGCAAGGAAGGGGATCCGGAGCAAGATGAAGGAAAGCAATGAAGGCAAGCCTCGCCCGCGCCAGACTTTTGTCAAACGGGCAGTTGCCAAGGAAGAGTGGGGAAGTGGAGATGCCCACGTCCAATCACTCGCCACACGTCGACCAAGGCCACAGGCTGTTGGGGCCCGCGGTGCTCCGCACTTTTCCCTTGGCTTCGCCGCTAAGCCATGTCTCAGCGCGCCTTGGGCCCGGGGGCTACTGTCGGCATTCTGGGAAAGGGGGTCCCTAGACTTGCCTGCCTGCGGCCCACGGCATGGCTCCACCAGTGGCCCAGTATGGCCCGTCTTCATCAACCAACACTCAAGACTCTCACGAGGGGCCAAGCCTCGCGGGGCGGATGACACAAGGCCTCCTTAGGAACGGCCTCACCAGGCAGGCTCTCAAGGGAGGCAGAGAGATCAAGGCAAGGGGTACCTCGCGAGGTTCCCGTGACGCAAGCCATGACGACCAAGGCAGGCGGGCGCCAGCATGCACAGTGTCCTCGTTTCCCCTTTGGTGCTAAGGGGGCAAGAGCAGGCGCGGAGTACCGAGGCATCAGGAAAATGTTTCCTTATCGGTGTAACAAGACCAAGACCAGCAGGACGGTAGGACAGAGGTCATCGTGGAGCCCAAGACGGTGTCACCACCAGCGCCTTTGACAGGCGAAGACCACCTTTAGTCAGGATAGCTTGTACTAGCTTTGCCCTTTCAAATTGGCCATTTTTGGATCCCTTCCCGCTCAATATTTGGGGAGAGGACCAGGGCCTCTATAAATAGGACTAGCCACCACAGTAGAAGGGGACGGATCATTCAGATCACCCTCATCCACACAAGCTCGCCAACCACAAGAACACCTCTCCTCAGGACGCTGTTCTTCCCTTGTACCGTTCCTCATTAGCCCAAGAGGCAATCCACCACCACCACATAGGAGTAGGGTATTACACCACAATGGTGGCTCGAACCTGTATAAAATCTTTTATCTCTTGTGTTGTGAGTACATCGAGCTAGCTTAGAGATCGAGGCAAGGCTGAGAGCGAGATTCGGTAGGGGGAAATCTTCATGCGCACCCGAGTGTTCGAACTTCAATGGTTTTGCCGGAACCCGAAATTCGACAAAATACAATCCCAGTCGTAAAATTTTCAGGAAACGTGTGGGATCCCAAACGAAAAGCACACGTCACTCTTACCGCAACCGTCGGTGATACACAAGAAATCACAAGCGGTCTGCAGCACTTGTATGTGTGCAAAGGGCCTCCTGAACCGTTTGTGATAGAACATTATCGCACACGGTAATTGTTCAGAAATGTGTGAGATGGAGTCTTGCTTGGCAGAAGAGTTCCGCTGATAACTCGTGTGCGATGGGGCACATATCGCACATAGTTCATATCTTGGCCCATGTGCCTTACATACTATTTCCCAAACGGTTCGTTATGACACACCGTTTAGTTTCACCGCGTCATTAGAAATGTTTAATCACCGATCCGACACGTGTGAAAGAATTTAGTGTGTGCTACATCGCATATGGTTACATTTGGCAAGGCCTCTGAATCATGGCTCCCTATCCCCGATGGTTTCTGGGTCATGTGGGAAGGATCCCCGTATCACACACACTCACTTGGCGACGGTTCCAAATGCCGTCGCAGAAAGGGTTTAAAACCGTTTATATAGCACCTCGTTGTCACAGTGCGAGGGCAGCTTTGTGGTTGTCCTCCAAGTCCTAGGTGCGCTGCTGTACAAGGCCCTCCAGCTCTTCATCCTTGCCGCAGAGGTGGCTTTGAGGTTCCCTTCCCGGGAAGAGATGTCCTTCTCCATTGCCATGGTCAGCATCTCCTCTTGCCACATGATGGAGTGGGGTTGCTTCTTGTACCATTCTTGCAGTTCATTGCCCTTGTCTGCCAGCTTCTTGTCTATAACGACAGAGTCACGGTGCTCCTTCACTGCCTGCCACTTGAGACCATACTTGTGTTGCGCGTCTTTGAGCCCCGCCACCACAAATTCTAGGAAGGCTAGGTCCTTGGCGCTACCAACAGGATGACCAGCCTCTTCGACCCTCTGAGACAGCGGTGCTAGTATGTGTCTGATTTCTTCATCGAAATTTGCACCCACTAAAACAGATGAGCCTGGATCGGCTGGCCCAGGATGTGCTAGGATCAGAGCCAACTTGCTTGCGGATGGCTATAGAACTACGACCTGTGTGCCGAACAGGGGAAGAGGTCCCATAGTTTGAAGGGGGGGTTTCTCCTCAACAACTGTCTCTGGGCCAGATATGGTACTGGGAGTTTTCTCTGCTTCCTTTGAGAATTCTTGGATATCCCCGACAGTGTGCTCACGGCCTTATATGGCAGCAACCGTAACTGCTTCCTCGGTAGCACTCTTTACACTATAGGCCACTTCCTCTAAGAGCTAAGGCTCCTCAGTCAATGAATCCACGAATAAAATCAAGCAGAAAAAGGTAAAAGAAGTCAGACACTACTGTAGATAGACTAGGGAGATAAATTATTCAAACAAGTAGAGGCAAAGGCAAGAGGATTACCCGGGGGAGGCTGCTGCCCAGTGGCATAGGTTGTCGGTGCATAGTCCACAACCCTTACTTTAGTGGTTGTGGCCTCGATGTGAGCAGACCCTACGGGGGAGGCCCTTGCGAGTGATGCTTCTGCTTGAACAATGGTCGATGGGGATCCCTGGAGGGTGAACCCCTCTTGAAGGGCCCCACCATGCTAACTCTCACCCAACCCCTTGCCAGGAGATGATGGGCATTCCTCCGCATCTCAGTGCGCGAGCGATGCGTGCCCCTCGCCTTCATGCCGGGGGCTGGACTGGGGGCTGTGCACGGGGTTCTTTGTCGTGTCCCCTACCAGATCCGCGCTCGCCAAGCGACTCGGCACCACCACATGCTTAGTCTACTTGGCCCGTTGGGCGAGGGGTTATTCATCCCTATCAGATCAACAAAAAAAGATTAAATCAACAACTATCAAGTGCATAATACCTCAACAAGAAGCCCAGTTGTTCTCCTTACTCTGGATCCACGAGCATGGAGCCCATCTCATAAGCCAAAGGTGGCGGGGTCACCCGCCCTTTTACAGAGTTGGTGGGTGGAGCTTCCCAGCAGCTTTGAGCTCGTTGGTGGGACCAAGGTCTCTGGCGGGATCGAACTATGCGAGGAAGCTGGGCTTGACTGCGGTTGGGGTCTTGGCCTATGGCAGGCAAGTGGATTGGCGGCGTACCACCTCTAGCTTGTCGCCCTTGGAGGCAATCTTCTTCATCCTCTTTACGGTCGACGAGGAGGCAGGGGCCGCTATTCCCCGACTGATTCGCTTGCAAAGGCACTAACCTAGATCTGGCCCTAGGGCTTGAGGACCCATTGCGAGCCACTCCTCCTCCACGTCGGGCTGCTCTGCCTCCTCAGCCTCACCTTCCTCTTGAGCCTCTTCTGCCGTGGTATGATGAATTTCAAGCCTGCCAACCTCCTCCATGTCGTGCTCCCCGCTCCCCTCATCAGAAGAACCCTCACCGCCAACATCCTCTTCCTCCTCCTCTTCGGGCCTCATTCCTCCAGCAGCCCGGATCGCTCTGTCCTCCGCGATCCACTTTGCAATGAACGCTGCTTCTACCTTGGAGGTGCACTTGATAAGATTGTTCTCCACCATGAAAACCCTTTCTTCCAAAATGGAGACCCACTCTATCTCTACATCTAGTTCAGGCAATTGCCAATCAGCTGCAACTCCGTAAGCATTGCAGTGAGGCATCCATTTTAGAATTTGATCCCGAGCAGAGTTGAGATCTAGAGGGACAATCCCTGCTGGCAAATGGAATGGCTCAAGGTTACCGAACAGCTGTTTGCACAGCCAGCCATGACTGTATATCGACAAGTTATTGGTGGGGCCCGGATACTATCTCATCCTGTCGGCCGTGTTCCCAGATTCCCTAGAAAACTTGTCCCGTCTCTGAAGTGGCCAATGCGGCGCCGCAGGAAGTTGGCCCCCACCTACTTTACAGTTAGCTCGACATCTTTGAGATGGGCAATCATGTTCAACGTTCGGTGAAGCACATCGTCGGAGAGACCCAATTTACTCTAGTCACTGTCGCGCGTTGCATTCAGTTTGTACTGTGCAGAACTCGGGGGCATCCTTGTCCTGGATCCAGCACCAATCTGCCCTCCATTGCTCCCACCTTCTGCGCTATCGGCCGTGGAGATAATCCCAATCACGCTTCTTACCTCGGGGAATCCATCTTATATTTCCCGATAGTGAAATTTGTCTTCTATCCATGGGATGAAGTGCCTGAACAGGTCCGCATTGGGGGTGAATCCAATAAAATTCTTGCACATATGGACGAAGATTGCCATACATGCCATTGGATTGGGCGTGAAGTCCGGAAGATGGAATCCATACACTGTCATCATGGTGTAGAGGAAACCCGAGAAGGGGGTCGTGAGGCCGCAGAGGAAGTATGCGCAGAAGAAGTACGAATCCGATGAGACCTTGGCCCCATCCGGCAGGACCACAAGCGCCCCATGCCCTTTGGGGACTTCCCTCCGCCACATATAGTTATACCTCGCAATCAAAGTGCTGCCATCCAAGTTCGATGGGAAGAAAACCACGTCTTCCTATCGCTTCCTGTCCAGCTCCTCCGCCTTTTTTCCTCCCCTCCACCACTGCATCTTTCGCGGTGGTTGCCCGCTTCCCCTTCGAGAGGCCCATCTTTCGTCCCATCTCTTGGGCTCACGGGATGGAGGAGAGATCTGGCAGAACTTTGGAGGCAGTTGCTTGGCTTGAGTAAGAAGATGAAGGGAGACGAGACAGATACGAATGAGCAGCGCCCCCTCGCGTTGCCTTTTTATTGGGAATAGGCACGGGGCCTGGCTCTTTGATATCTTTCCTCAAAAAGTTCCCATTTTTGCAGGCGCATTACCCATTAATTCCTAGTATTCCAGGACCACACGTCCTACGGTAATTACACAAAGTGGATGTTGGATTGACTGGTCATCATGACAACCGCTGCATGGGTAGCATTTCTTCGACACGTCTTTGTGCAATGTTTAGGGCCTAACCAAATGTGCCTAGCAACATGTATGGCTCAGGCCCAGGAGCTTCTGTCGGGGGTACACAAACATGGGTGTTTTTGTTTCCCCTGACTTGTGCACGGACAAGGAACCTCTGCCCCGGCATCCTAGACATGGCAAAGGAATAGTTACCTCAGCATACAAAGCAAGACCAAGCGAGAGAAACCACTCTTTGTGAGATCAAGGAGCAGATCAAGAGGACCAAGTCAGCATGCAAGATAGTAGAAGCATCACCTTGTGAAGGCCTCCCTTGTCGGGTAGGAGAGCCCGACCAGGTCGAGACCACCCAAAGGACAAGTCCAAGATTGCCCCGGCAGGCTTGCCGGGGCCACCAAGGGCTGGGAATCCCGCCAAAGCACCATCGCTCCACCGCACCGCAACACAGATCACTTGTCAATGCAGTGTCGAGCCCCCAGGTGATTAAGTGGCCTCCACTAAGAATGTGGCGGCCCATTGGAAGACAGGTTACACTCATCTGACACCCGTCCAGAGGTGTATCGAACAGATAGGCAAAAGATGATTAAGCGGCATGGCAGACTTGCCGGGCTTCACCCTCAGTGTGACACCTAGTAGTGCATTTAATGCACTTTGTCCTAACTACCAGAGTTAGGTATGATAGCACTGTTAGCTATCTAATCACTAGATAATGACTATTTGGCCACTTTGGTTACCCCTTTAGCTATAAAAGGAGGTCCAAGGCAACCTAGAAAGGGATTCAGATCCCCTCACACTTGTACACGTGTAGCTTATCTCCGGAGGCAACCTTGTCAGGCTCGAGCAATGTGTGTTGTTGTGATTCCATCATCTAATCCTCCAGAAGCGGGAATAGGATTTTACACCTCGCAGCGGCCCGAACCTGGGTAAAAACAACCAGTGTCATCGTCGTCGCGCTGCCCCATGGCTTCCGCTCTTTGTGCAATGTGGTCTCCCCCTTGCCGAACCACAAGGGGCTCATGGCCCTATAGGAGATCTTGTCCACACACGACAATGTTCCTTTTTATCATGCTTGAGAAGAATTCACAAATTTCTATACCAGGTGGTAAAGTGTGTTCCATTCAGTTTATCGTTTTCCAGAATTATTTCAGTGCAAAGTTGGGTTGAGCAGGTGGTGCCATTGATCTACAACAGAAAAATATGCAATCACTAAGCAATGTGTTTATGTAAAGTTATTCAAGCCTTAAACATAAATAATCCCACTGAAGATGGCGTCCCTCTGCAAACTCTCAGTGATTTAGAATCCGACTAGTGCATGCGACTAGTGAGCTTTAGCATCACTGCTAGCCAACATGACTATCCGGTAAGAAACTCTTTGCTAATTGTATTTCTATATGACTCCTGTTGGACAGGAAGGTATATCGTACCTCAACACCCAACCTTCTTTGCCACCAGGCCCAAAACTGTTTTGATGGCCTTGTCAAGTGACCCTGATGCAGTGCATGTCCGTGTCTAACACGAACCCTTCAGTTCAAGGACTCCTAGTAGAACCCCAATTTTATGAGCCCACCACTAGGCGTACTTGACGTGTGAAGCTCCAACATCGGGGATGGAAATTCTCTTGATATTAACGAGGGATCTTTCTACCATTTTAACATGCATAGAATGAAGAAGCATAACGATCACAAATAAACATATATTGTGAAATAGTATGGCTCCTTTATGGATGTTCTTCCGGGTCGGCTCCGACTCCGATGACCATCTAGGAACTCCATCTTGTTTGTCACGTCGGGATGCCAAGCCACCAACCTGATCTCTGTTATTCAACTACTACAAGTACTAATGAATTTTACATAGAGTCACAAGTCGACATGCAGGTCGTTATACATTATATTAACAGAACTTTGGCTCCTGCCGGCTGACGAACATGACGCGCATGCCATGTATAAATTACACACATGCATCACATACACAAGAGTCATACTATTCACATCAAGCCTACAAAACAAATTTATGCATATAATCGCATTCTATCGGTTTGAGTGATCGTGAAGTACAAGGCGATAGTGATCCCCGATGGCGGATTGGAGCACTTGAGCTCTATAGACCCCGATGGCGGATACCGACTAGTAAGGGTAGGTTGTGTCATGACCTCATCGATCCCGATTAACAGAAAACACAGCCTCTTCGATCCCCATGTGTAGTTGATCTCATCAACCATGCACACAACCAATCTCATAAATGACAATAGATCTCAACTGTCCCCACCACATATCTAATATGCATATGATCTGAATCCAAATCCTATAGCGGAGGCTCTAATACCACTGTTGGGTTCTACCATAGGGTGCATCAACTGCAAATTAAAAGTTCCTATTGTAGGACCTTGAAGTATGTCTAGAGGGGGGTGATTAGACTACTTGACCAATTAAAAACTTAAACTTTTCCCAATTTTAGACTTTGGCAGATTTTAGCTATCTTTGCACAAGTCAAGCAATCTTCACACAATTCAAGCAAGCATGCAAAGAGTATATGAACAGTGGAATTTAAAGCATGCAACTTGCAAGAATGTAAAAGGAAGGGTTTGGAGGATTCAAACGCAATTGGAGACACAGATGTTTTTGTCGTAGTTCCGATAGGTGGTGCTATTGTACATCCACGTTGATGGAGACTTCAACCCACGAAGGGTAACGGTTGCGCGAGTCCACGGAGGGCTCCACCCACGAAGGGTCCACGAAGAAGCAACCTTGTCTATCCCACCATGGTCGTCGCCCACGAAGGACTTGCCTCACTAGCGGTAGATCTTCACGAAGTAGGCGATCTCCTTGCCCTTACAAACTCCTTGGTTCAACTCCATAATCTTGTCGGAGGCTCCCAAGTGACACCTAGCCAATCTATGAGACACCACTCTCCAAGAAGTAACAAATGTTGCTTTGATGATGAATTTCTTGCTCTTGTGCTTCAAATGATAGTCTCCCCAACACTCAACTCTCTCTCATAGGATTTGGATCTGGTGGAAAGAATATTTGAGTGGAAAGCAACTTGGGGAAGGCTAGAGATCAAGATTCATATGGTAGGAATGGAATATCTTGGCCTCAACACATGAGTAGGTGGTTCTCTCTGAGAACTGGTAAGTTGGAAGTGTAGGTTTGTTCTGATGGCTCTCTTCATGAATGAAGAGGAGGTGGAGGGGTATATATAGCCTCCACACAAAGTCTAACCGTTACACACAATTTACCAATCTCGGTGGGACCAAATCAACAAACTCGGTCGGACCGATTCAGTAAACCTAGTGACCGTTAGTAATTTCGGTGGGACCAACATGCAACTCGGTAAGACCGATATGGTTAGGGTTAGGGTTAGGGCATAATGTAATCTCGGTGAGACCTATTACACAAACTCGGTTAGACCAATTTTGGTAATGAGCTAACCAGAGAGTTGGTCAGGTAAACTCGGAAAGAACGAAATGTTACGAAAGGGAAACAGAGAGTTTCCATTGCAATCTCGATGACACCGATCGCTCACTTTGGTTAGACCGAAACGTTACGAAGGGAAACAGAGATATTACAATCCCATCTCGGTGAGATCGAGATCCGTATCGGTGAGACCGATTTGCCTAGGGTTTGTGGCAGTGGCTATGACATTTGAACTCGGTGGCGCCGGATAGAAAGAATCGGTAGGACCGATTTTGACTTTGGGTTTAGGTCATATGTGGATGTGAGAAAGTAGTTGAGGGTTTTTGGAGGATATCACTAAGCACTTGAAGCAAGAGGCTCATTAAGCAATACCTCATCCCTCCTTGATAGTATTGGCCTTTCCGATAGACTCAATGTGATCTTGGATCACTAAAATGTAAAATGTAGAGTCTTGAGCTTTTGAGCTTGAGCCAATCCTTTGTCCTTAATATCTTGAGGGATCCACTTTCATCATCCATGCCATGCCATTCATTGAGCTTTCCTGAAATGTTTGTCTTGGAATAGCATTAGCTCAATGAGCTATATGTTGTTATGAATTACCAAAACCACCTAGGGATAGTTGCACTTTCAATTTCCCCTTTTTGGTAATTGATGACAACATATAGATCAAAGCTTCAACAAATGATAATAAGATTGAAAAACATCATCGCTTTGAGAAGTATGTGATAAGCAAGAGCTCCCCCTAAATTTGTGCATAGTTTAAGATTTGCTTTGGACTGCAAATGCACAAGGAATTAGGCTCATGGGTTACTCTTCCATGTCACATACATCTTGGTGGAGCGCTCAAAATAATAAAGATTGAATACATGCACTCATCACAAAGCAAAGTGAATGATCATATAAGGATAAGTAAGATAATATCATTTAACAAGCATAAGTGTAGCTTATGATCAAACACATGATCATCAATGTCTGACAAATAATACCATAGTATCTCAAGCAATCAAAAGCAAACAAAGTTCAACCAAGAAGACAAGAGAGAACAAAAGCAAACTCTCTCTCTCTCTCGAAGCCTATGATCTATACATTTTTCTCCCCCTTTGGCAACAAGTTACCAAAAAGTTCCTAGGAAATGCATAGTACTATATCGTCTCTCAGGCTTGGTCTTTAGTTGGTGGTGTAGAGATGGGTCCTTGGACGAAGACTTCAGTTGATGTGGATGGAGCTGAAGGAGTTGATGCTGGAGCTGGTTGCACTGGAGTTGTAGCTGGTGCAGATGAAGTGACTCTGGTGTTTGTTACTGGCTCTGTAGCTGATCTCTGAGCTCGAGGCACTCTGGCAAATGCATCTATAGTTGTCCTGCCCTTCCTCTCCTGCATGTCATCCTATAGCTGCTCCACAACTGACTGAATCTCAGTTACTTTGACATCTAAATCATAGAATTTTTGTTCCATGATTCTTTCCAGGCTCTCCTGGTTTTGAGTTAGGGTGGCCAACCCTTTCTCAATCCTTAGAGTTGATGCTATCAAGTAACCAAGCTGGTCCTGCTTGTTCTTCAAAAAGTACTCAGATGCCTCCTCTTGAGTTGGCGTCTTGGCAGCCTTCTCTTTCTTTGCTTTCTCCTTCTTCTCTTGAGCTTGTACTGATGATGGTTCATTCTCATTCATCACAACTTGATTATCCTCAAAGTCTGGATAGAGAACAAAGTGTGCCTTATCCAACAAATATTTTCCTGTGCCCATCTTTGAGTTAATCAACTCCTGAATTTGTGGGGCATATCCACAACTTCTCTTTTGGTCTGCTGCTGTCCTCTTGATAGTCTCAACCACGAGGCTCATGACCTTGAATTTCTGTGGCACATCAAATATGTGTACCAAATTAATTGCATGCTCTCTGATTATGTTGTGGTCACCTGACTTGGGCAAAAGAGTGTGCCTTAGGATCCAGTTGATCGTTGGCAGCCCTGACAGAAGAAAATGGACTGACCCAAACTTGAAAGTCTCAAGAGCTTCGTCTGGGATCTCCTTGTACATATGTGACATAGAATTGTGATCCATCTTTTTCTTGGCATAAACGTCCAAGTCATCTTCACTCTCCTTTGGGGCATTGATCATATTGGCCCATTCCTCAATAGTTGATTGGTATCTCGTACCTTCAGACATCCAAACTATCCTGCCATCTGGATAGAAATGTGTTGTGGAGTAGAATTGCATAACGAGCTCATCATTCCAGTTTGTGAGCTTCTGCACAACAAAGTCTGCAACTGCACACGCACTGAAGCTATCATACACTCCAGGATAATGTTCTTCATTCTCCTTCATGTAGGTCCAGTCGGCCCACCTCATATCACACACTATAGGCTTCTTGTCCAACAAGATTGTCTCATAGAAATCCTGCTGTTCCTTTGTGTGGAACCTGTAATCAACAACAGTCCTTCTCCTGGTGGCATATGGATCTGACTCTCTCCATAGCCTCAACCCTGAGTCTCTCCTGATCTTCATGTTCTTAGCCACAGGATGAGCATCATTGTGGTCTGGAATCTTGGGTTTGAGCTTCCTCAGGACTTGTCCGTCATCATCTTCCTCAGCAGCAACTTCAGGCACTGGGGCCTTGTTCTTCTCAGCAGCTGGTATACTCCTAGTATTCCTCTTAGGTGCACTCTTGGGCTTAGAGGCAGCTTTGGGTGCTTCTTTGGGCTTTGATGTTGCATCCCCTGACTTTATAGCATCACCCATCAGCTTTTGTGCCTTGGGTGCTGGTGCAACAACCTCTTCTTCCTCTTCCTCAGAGTGTCTCCTCATAGAGGGATTGCCAAGAACTTTGGCAGTAGTGGTTCTGACTCTCTTTTTCTTTTCCTGGTGGCAGCTTTAGGCAAATTGCTAGGAGTGCTTCTGCTGCCATCATCTGAAGTGCTAGAGGGACTAGTGCCCTCGCTCATGTGAATCTGCTCTTCTGACTTGTTCTGGCTGTCACTTTGGTCTGACATGCTGCAAACACTGATTGCTGACCCTGTGAATAGTTATAGATGAGATAGAGTGGATGAGCATCACAAAATGCAGAGATTTTTGCAAAAGAATGATTCAAAAACTTAGTTTTAGTTTTCCACAGGAAGCATTTCGGATCAACCGATTTTCAAACTCAGTGATACCGAAGCAGTTTTGGAACCTAAACTAGTGATCTCGGTCAGACCGAGTCATAGTTCGGTGGCACCAAGACTGCTAGGGTTTCACAAAGTTCTAAAATCGGTCACACCGATTAGCAATTCTCGGTCAGACCGAGAGTTACTAGTGCAATGGCATTAGCCGAATCGGTGGGACCGAGTTTTTCAACTCGGTGGGTCCGAGATGGTTTCGGCGGAAACCTAACCCTAAATTTTCAAATCGCATCTATTCTAAGGATTGTTTTGACTGGATAGAGGTGTTTCAATCATGGCAAGAATCATAATGAACACAATGTGCCGAGAATCAGACGAGGATAGCACTGTGATCAACTTCATACCCTAGTTCGGCGATGAACTCGCTACAGCGGCAACGACGGAGATGAAATCTGTTGACGGCGACGGAGACCAGCGACAGGAGGCGGCTGGCGACGAAGTCGACGATCTAGAGAACTAGAAGGCAGAGCGAGCTATGCGCGGGCGAAGATGTTTGGAGAAAGTTTTCCAAATTTTTGCCCGTGTGAATATATAGCCCGACACTATCGGTGTGACCGAGTGGAACGACTCGGTGGCACCAAGATGCATAACTATTGACAGTTACAGCAACTCGGTGTGACCGAAAAGTTCAAATCGGTTGCACCGAGATTGAAAACCTAGATCGACTTAGTTATCTCGGTATGACCGAAATGGAAGAATCGGTCGGACCGAAAAGCACAAAGAAGTTTTGGAAGTTTAAGTCTATGACGAATCGGGGACTCCGAGTGCTCCTCACAAAGAGTGGTTCAAATCTGACTTGATCAAATTTTGTGATGTAGCATGAATAGAGTTTGAGACGAGAAAAGCATAGATAGCTAGAGAAGGTTCTTAGGCATTCTTGTCCATCCACTTGGCCAAAGAAAAAGAAACCAATCAATCAAAAAAACAAGTGGATGTCCTCGAATGAGTAAAATATGCAACCAACATGCTCACACAATAAAATGGCAAATGAAATATGTGGCAAAGCATGCACAACCAATTCTAGCATCTATCCAACAATTGGCGATGACTAGTTCATCTATATATGAGTATATTGACTTAGGAGTCAAATGAGAACATTTGATCATAGGTCATACTCATCGTTTAAGCTCAAGTGGGGTTACCACTTTTACATAATGCATTGATGTGTTCACATCATTAGAGTTTCTTTGACTCAATTCTTAGAGTTAAGCCCCCCCCCTAGATGTGAGATCCCCCCTTAGAGGGATGAACTAACCTTGGGTTTTGTCGATGATGACTTCATGTAGGTGTTGAAAATGTGGATGCTCAATGTTGATGTAGATCATTTGGAGCAATCCTTTGGAGTGAGTTGCACTTTCAATACCTACATGGGTTAGTCCGACAAGGAACAAACAAGAATATCCATAAACATAGAGTGATGCACACACAAGATGATGTCCATGAAAACATTAGGTTACCTTGTCCCTTGCCTTACCAACATGAGGGTTTGTGACTCCTTGAACTAGTGCAAGATATGGAAGTTGATTGCACTTGTCCTTTCCATAATGATATGAGTGAAGAATGTTGGCGGAGTCACCCTCAAGAACACTCTAGTTCTTCTTCTTTGGGATCCACATCATCTTGATGGGAATCCTTGGAGTTGTAGTTGTACTTGATGAAGTAGAACTTGACGTAGTCTTGGGAACCCACTTGACCAAGGCCTTAGGTGCTTCTTCAAATGCATCAATCTCCTCTTGAAGCTTGTCCTTGCCTTTGTTCTTGTGGTCTTGTGGTGGAAGATCATCTTGTGCTTGTGTTCCCTTGAAGGAAGTAGGATACTTCTCTTATTGAGGAACAAACTTCGTCTTGGGGTATTGATCTTGTTCCCACTCAACTCCATTGGCATTGAACTTTCGTTCAAAATCCAAACCTTGATTCTTCCGGTGCCTTCCTTGCTTGGGTACAATTTCCTCGAATTGCTTACTCCCGGCAAGGCTCTTGTATACACCTTTCTCTATAATTTCTTCAATAAGCTATTTTCTTGCTCAAGTGTAACTTGGCTAAGAGAATCATTAGTGGAATCAAGAGAACTACTAGAAGCAACAATATTGGATTTAGCATTATTATTGTTACTACTAGACGAAGAATCTTTCTTGTTCTTGTTACTAGACTTGACTTGAGGCATGTAAGTAGATAGGAGTAAACGCTTGGCAATGTAACAAGAACTTTTCTTACGGAGATCATCATTGATTGCCTTTAAGAACTCATGCTCTTGCTCAAGATTGAGATTTTCAAAGCGTAACTTCTCATGAGCCCTTAAAAGTTCTTGATGATCTTTGAAGATAGTTTCATGAGCTAACTTAAGAGTGTTTAGTTCTTTAGTTAGAAGCTCAATCTTCTCCTTATCATTGTCATTCGTTTTATCTTGATTAGCATGATTAATTGACGTTTCATCATAGTATTCATTACTAGAGTTGTCAATAAGTAAATCATCATCACCTAACAAGTCATCTTCATCACTATTAAAATCAACATACTCGGGGTGTGTTACCTTAGGACCTTTGGCCATGAAGCATCTTCCAATTCTTTCATTTGGTTAATCAAATATGTCGTAGGAGTTGGTTGACACAAGTGCTTGACCGGCAACACCTTCATCTTGAGTATATTCGGAGTCGGAGTGATAGCTTCTCTCGAAGTGATTGTCGGAGTCGGAGCCGGATACCCATTCACCAACATGAGCTTGATGTCTTAGTTTTGTGTAGCTCTTTGATGACTTGTCCTTCCTTTCTGAATCCTTGCTTCTCCGTGAGGGTCTTCGTTCATAACGATCATCTCTACTCCTTCTCCCTCTTGGTGGTGATTCTTCTCTTCTACTTCTTCTTTTTGGAGAATCTTCTCTTCTTTTGTAGGGTGCCGTACACTCATTGGAATAGTGTCCGGGTCTCCTACAATTGTATCAATTGCGCTGTCGACTAGAAGATCTTTTGTCATTGTAGGACCTTGACTTAGAGCTTCTTTCTTTGCTTCTACTCTTGTAGAATTTGTTGAAGTTCTTCACCATTAAGCTCAACTCTTCATTGAGGTTTTGTTTCTCACTTGATGATGCGGGGGCTTCACATGAGGCTTTGTAAGCACCACTTGACTTGTTGTGAAGTTCCTCCTTATCCTTGAGTGACATCTCATGAGCAACAATTCTTCCAATGACTTCCGCTGGCTCGAGATCTTTGTAATTTGGCATCATTTGGATCAATGTGCACACGGTGTCATACTTTCCATCCAATTCTCTTAGGATCTTCTTGATGATGAATCTGTCGGTCATCTCTTCACTTCCTAAGCCGGCAATCTCATTTGTGATAAGAGCAAGCCTAGAATATATTTCAGCGACACCTTCACCATCCTTCATTTTGAACTTGTCAAGCTGACTTTGGAGCACATCCAACTTGGATTCCTTGACGGAGTCAGTACATTCATGCATATCGATCAAAGTATCCCAAATTTCCTTTGCATTCTCAAGACGGCTGATTTTGTTGAATTCTTCGGGGCACAAGCCATTGAAGAGGATATCACAAGCTTGAGCGTTGTATTGCAGCATCTTCAACTCTTCCGCACTAGCTTCACGGTTTGGTTCTCTCCCATCAAAGAATTCACCTTGCAAGCCAATACACACAATAGCCCAAACGGCGGGGTTATGTCCAAGAATATGCATTTTCATCTTATGCTTCCAACTAGCAAAATTAGTTCCATCAAAGTAAGGACCTCTATGGTGATAATTTCCCTCGCTAGACGCCATACTCTCCTAGGTTGTGAAACCAAGGCTATGACCACCAAAAGCTATGGAAATCAAAGCAAATGGAGACCAAAGCTCTGCTACCACTTGTAGGATCGAATGTATGTATAGAGGGGGGTGATTAGACTACTTGACCAAATAAAAACTTATCCTTTTCCCAATTTTAGTCTTTGGCAGATTTTAGCTATCTTAGCACAAGTCAAGCAATCTTAACACAATTCAAGACAGCATGCAAAGAGTATATGACCAGCGGAAAGTAAAGCATGCAACTTGCAAGAATGTAAAGGGAAGGGTTTGGAGAATTCTAACACAATTTGGAGACACGGTGATTTTGAGCCGTGGTTTCGATAGGTGGTGCTATCGTACATGCACATTGATGGAGACTTCAACCCACGAAGGCCGTCGCCCACGAAAGACTTGCCTCACTAGCGGTAGATCTTCACGAAGTAGGCGATCTCCTTGCCCTTACAAACTCCTTGGTTCAACTCCGCAATCTTGTCGGAGGCTCCCAAGTGACACCTAGCCAATCTAGGAGACACCACTCTCCAAGAAGTAACAAATGGTGTGTTGATGATGAACTCCTTGCTCTTGTGCTTCAAATGATAGTCTCCCCAACACTCAACTCTCTCTCATAGGATTTGGATCTGGTGGAAAGAAGATTTGAGTGGAAAGCAACTTGGGGAAGGCTAGAGATCAAGATTCATATGGTAGGAATGGAATATCTTGGCCTCAACACATGAGTAGGTGGTTCTCTCTCAGAACTAGTAAGTTGGAAGTGTAGGTTTGTTTTGATGGCTCTCTTCACGAATGAAGAGGAGGTGGAGGGGTATATATAGCCTCCACACAAAATCTAACCGTTACACACAAATTACCAATCTCGGTGGGACCAAATTGAGAAACTCGGTCGGACCAATTCAGAAAATCCAGTGACTGTTAGGATTTTCGGTGGGACAGACATGCAACTCGGTAAGACCGATATGGTTAGGGTTAGGGCATATCGTAATCTCGGTGAGAATGATTACATAAACTCGGTGAGACCGATTTTGGTAATTAGCTAACCAGAGAGTTGGTCAGGTAAACTCGGTGGGACCGATTCGCTCATTTTGGTGAGACCGAAATGTTACGAAAGGGAAACAGAGAGTTTACATTGCAATCTCGGTGGGACCGATTGCTCACTTCGGTTAGACCGAAACGTTACGAAGGGAAACAGAGAGATTACAATCCCATCTCGGTGAGACCGAGATCCCTATCAGTGAGACCGATTTGCCTAGGGTTTGTGGCAGTGGCTATGACATCTGAACTCGATGGCGCCGGATAGAAAGAATTGGTGGGGCCGAGTTTGACTTTTGGTTTAGGTCATATGTGGATATGAGAAAGTAGTTGAGGGTTTTGGAGCATATCACTAAGAACCGTGGAGCA